>NC_045750.1:11483386-11486374 GCF_008692095.1 Etheostoma spectabile
GAGATGGTTCAGTACCATTTTTTTGCTTCTCAATTCCGATACTTGAACTTACTGATCCGATACCAGTGTGTCATATATTTTATTATGATCAATGAACGCCACAGAACATTCTTTTGTTATCTAGTTTGGCAGTCAGTCAACGGAAAAAAGAAGATAAATAAACTTAGAGTAGAATTTCTCAAGTGTCCTTTTAAAAAAATAAATAAATAAAAATGTTTTAAGTGGTATTGGATCGTGTATAAACTCCACTACTTACCGATACCAGCGTTTTTAGGCAGTATCTGAGTCGATACTGGTATCGTTTCGGAACATTTCTAATCTGCAGTGGCTGGATACCACACTGGCAAAGTGTGACAAAAGTGGACCAGGGAATTTATTTGGCTATCTTTGTATTACATGTACAGTAGTGTTGCCTGTTGATGGGCCTTCAGGCATAATTTCCTATCCTGGGCTGTGACACACATTCATACGGTTTGATATAGTATTTATTGGACTTTAACTTATCATTGCACCTACAATAATGTAGCTGTCCTCGATTCAGGTCATCCTGTACATCTTATCTGTGTTTTTTTTCGTGTGTGCGTGCGTGCGTCTGTCTGTCTCGGGGAACGGAGCAGCAGCCCCGCCCACTGCAGCGAGGCAACCGGATTGAAACAGCAGCGGCTTTATAGTGAAAAAACCTTGATACTAAAATGTATACATGTTGGCAGGACGGTCTGAAATGTTTTGCATCGTCTTTCGTTGTAGAGTTTTCTTGGTGAGATGTTTGAGTCACACACGTCTCGTCTTCATATCAAAAACAAGGAAATTAATTTGACCCGTTTCCACTCCCGCTTGGTCAGTAATCAACTGCGTACCCTGCTTACCAATAGTTACGCGTCTGAATCACTCAATTCTCATTGGCTACCTTCCAAAGTGGCAGGTAGATTGACAGTGTTACCCGCCAATTGCAAAATTCACCTGGATTTGGCGGGTGGTTGGGTGTTAATTTAAGGCCCTGCCTGCCACTAAGTACAAATGCAACAACAACTGTTTGTGTTGTCGAGTGAGGTTCTTCTTGCTGGGGCTGTCTCCTAATGAACCTCCACTTGATTTAACACCTGACTTCCTACCAGCCTGACTGGTTTAACACTTGACCTGTAGTGGTTGTTTTGCCTTGCCTGGCCGTGAGGTTCTGCCGTTCCTTCAGCCTCCCATGTTTCCACCATCAGCACTTTTACAATCACCATCATTTAATCACTTCTCTGCACTTCATTAGCTTGGTATGCTAGCTGGACTGTTCCAACCCCCAGTCCGCCTGATGGGCCATTCACATTGTACACGGCATGTGCTGCGCCTATTCCCTAAATATATTTGTTGTGCTTGCCGCCGGGCTTAGCGCAAAATAGGCAAGACTTTCTATACATTTATGTCATACATGCGTCAATATTTGAATGCACATCATGTCTGCGCCTGATGTTTACATCAGACGTGTAGTACATGCAACATTGTGTAGGATACACAGCGATTCCCGAAGTGATTTGGTGGCAAAGAGGTTTCTGTCTTTGAACCAAATGAAAGCCTTGGCACTTGTCCTGGTTGTGAGGATATAGGAAGGAAGGCAGCAGCAGCAGGAAGGGTGAGTCCACGAGACCCTCAGGTCCAGAGAGCAGTTGGGGAATTCCGCCTGGTGAAGGAGCTCCGCTTTCACTGTGACCGGTTCCAGGGGTAATTTTGGCTCAACAGGGAGCAATTTGACAGACTGCTGACAAGAGTTGGGCCTACAATTTCCCAGATGGGTTATGAATGGGTTTTCATGTTTAAATAAAATGTTTCATTTCATCCCTATGTATCATTGCATGTTTACATACATACTGTAAGTAAGAGGTCTGCAGTCATTGCAGTTGGGCATAATAAAGCTAAGCTATAAGCCTGAATTCATACATTCATCATCATTCATACTCTGGAAGACACTTTGTTTAATGCATAAATGCAATTCATTCCTCAAACTGGACCGTACACACCTGGAAATGGGTAGTTAGTCTGTGTACCTAGGCCATGTACTTAACTACCTACATGTGAACTTCAATGAAAACGTTCATAACTTGTGTCAATCAGTCCAAACATATTTTTCTTCACGTAAACATACAAATATATGCTACAAATATCTGTATGATGCTCTTGATTTAACTTGCTGTACAAGTACAAGATTCAGTTACTATTCAGGACATCTTACACCAGTTTTTTTTAAGAAATGCCCTCACTGTTGTGCAAATGCAAATTATGATTTGACAAATGCACCAAAGTAACTGAGAAACAAATGTAACAGTTATGATTGTATTTCAGTGGACATGTCCATGTTGACTTCACATAGTTAAGACAAACCTGAATGAAATTAAGAGGCTACAATAAGGGGCGGCCTCTGGCTCACCCAGTCAGAGCGTGTGCCCCGTATAGGCTCCTGCAGCGGCCCAGGTTCGAGTCTGACCTGCGGCCCTTTGGTGCGTGTCATCCCCCATCTCTCTCCCACCTTTCCTGTCTATCCACTGTCTCTCTAAAATAATCTTAAAAAAAAAAAAAGTAAGCTACAGTAAGATACATACCTGGCATGCCTGTTATGGTGAAAATATGCATCACAGCATAGTTTTGCATCCGAGGTCGAACTTGTGTCGCACAGCTGTGGGAGATCACTGGCGTCCAAACATCCACCGCTCGTCCCTGTTCCGGTTGTAGATCCACGTGTATTCTGTTTACTTTTTCTGTATTTTTCAGACACGTGAATGCACATCACAGCACACCATGGCAGCTCTTGAAAAAGGCTTCGGCTACGCTTTGCCTTTCTTTTCCCTTGTGTGCCACTCTCACCTGGATTCACATGGCTGCGTGTTTTAGTGTCCTATCAGCACTTCCTGATGTCTGAATTATGCACCGAAGGAGAGACATTGAATCAATTACTGAAGGTACGGATGAATTTACACAATCCATAAGAGTCATATATATATATATATA
>NC_045750.1:11486384-11487150 GCF_008692095.1 Etheostoma spectabile
TATATATATATATATAAACAAAGGTTCAGATAGAGACACATGTAGGCCACTCATGATATTGCTGGGTCTTCTTTTCACGTGACCAATTATTCACGGTTAGTCAACTTCCAGACTGCACTGGGTATAGGTCTACGCTGTATGTTTGTGCTACAGATGCTAACTTAAAGCAAAGAGGAAGTTGTTTACTTGTTTAATGTATCTTGTTTTGTCAGGTCCTCCTAAATCTACTTTGTAGAAACTGTCTGTGTATTATCATGAGGTCAAAGCATTGTAACAATATCTGTTCAGTAATATTTTGATCACATTTGAGCAGCTCAGGGTTTGGTTAAAATAATCTGATCTAATCCATAGTTAAAGTAACTTGTTATCAATGGGACGGTATCACTGTGCATAAACTAGGGGTGTCACAGAACCAAAAATTCAGTAGTCATTGCCAGTACCAGTAAAGTAAGTCAAGTCAGCTTTATTCTCAATTTCTTCACATAAACTAGACATGCAGAGGAATCGAAAGTTTGTTTCTCACCATCCCCACGGTGAAGAAGACAAAAGAAAATGCACAACAGAGAAGAGACATTCCTACCACAAGTAAACACAGGTGCTCATCAAATAGGGACATTTTTTAACATTAAGAAAGTAAATGGCAACAATATAGACAAGATACCAAGACAAGAACACAAGGATATTATATGCAAAATGCAACAGTGCATCATGATTCTCAATGCCGATTTCGATACCACAGTAAAAAGGATTTTCTAAGATTCCATGT
>NC_045750.1:11487160-11493343 GCF_008692095.1 Etheostoma spectabile
TTGAAACATGAACTTCTTTATTAAAATATTTAAAACATAGCAAGGTGTCATAACAAGACATACAAATCAAGTGCAGAAGAGCATAGAACAACATAATAAATTGCAATTAATGGTCATAGTGCTAGACACATTCCAGACGTCTTTACAAAAGGTACTGTGCAAAACAACACCGTTTCTAACAGCTGCTTGACCGGAGAATTTCAAAACCGACCATAATGGCGCCTCATTCGGGAATACATTCTTGTATTTTCGAAAATAGTTCACCGAAACGTGTTTCTGAAAATTTAAATATAGCACTCCATTAATCAGATTGGTCATCGAGTCCAACTGCCCGCCTGCTGATTCAACATGTCAAATTGGCCAAAATGAAGGCCGACAGCGGCATGGAACACACTGAACAGACTCGAGTCACCGAACTCGCCATACTGGCCGACGGCTGGTTGTCAGGTTGGTGTGTCAGCGCCTTCAAAGAACCTAGCTCTACAGTGTGCATGTCACGGGAGTAGCTGATTACTGAGCAAAAACATGATTCATCATTAGTTTCTTGTTTTGATATTGTCGTTCCAGCAGATGAAGTTGAGAAAATGTTTGTAGGAAAAATGGCTGGATGACAGATAATCACAAAAACTGTTTGGTTAGTAGGTAATTTTCATTTCAAGCTTCAACGAGCTTGGGAATCGGCAAAGCAGAACATGTCCGTTGCTCAAACAAAGATGGAAAGATGATTTGATTCGGATGCTAAAAGTAGATCTTCAGTGCAGGTCATAAGGTTCTGCCTTGCAGGCTCGTTTCAACGGCCCATATGTAGTCCAACGGCCCATATGTAGTCCAACAAAAAGTGAGTAATCGGGACTACATAGTGGCCACTCCATAGTGTTGACGGCGAAGTAGGTTGTCACAGAAATATGGCATACCTGGACAGGGAAGCTATCACTTAGTCCTCTTTTTTTGTGACTCCTGAAGCTTTCCTGCAGTATACGGTGATGCCATTTGGCGTGCATAATGCGTCTGCTACCTTTCAGCGCTTGGTAAACATAGTAAACATTTTGACTGTTGAAATAGGACTATATGATAATGGAGAAGAGGAAAAACGTCTCTGTCCCATCTGTTGTTGACAATATAAATTTGTTCATTTTAGTTTTCTACTGTCCTTTTTATTGTGAACCTTGTGATTTTTGTTTCGTAAGATAAAAGCAGAGATTGATTTGGTAAAAATGGATGCTGCTCAAAGACTGAGATGGCTGTTGTGCCAATTATCTTGAGAAAGCATGGGAGAAGAGAAAAAGCAGATTTTTTTTTATTTGGCAAAACCTGACTGTTTCTCAGTTAATTTCCCACTGTCTGATATTTGACAGTTGACACTCCTCTGGGTGAGTCCAGTCAGGACAGATTTGCTACTCTGATTAGCATCACTGCTTTTGCTACAGAGCTCATGGTAATCAGAGCAATTAGGTAACAGCACGCGTCTTAATTTATGCAGCTGGGGCCAACACTGAACCTCATTTTCAAAAGCGGTACAATGACAGTGATCGTCAATTAGAGACGTGGTATCAGGGACGTGCAATGCCACAGATGGATAACACGTCATCGTGATCCCTCTGGCTAATTCATAGCCTGATTTACATGATCCATTTAGGAAGCATTGATGAGAATGGGAAATGGTGGTTGTCAGTGATGAGGAGGCAACTGGGATAGATAGTTAGAGGTGGTTTCTACATGCAGCTTGTTTATACCTGCTTTAATTTGTGCAGATGGATTCTCGCTATGAACCAGCAAGGCTTTAAATAATTAAGTGAAATAAGGGAAAGAGCTATTTAAATTATTCCGTTTTGTAACGGGGTGGGGGGTTTTGAAAGTGTTGGTCTCATCTTTGCCTCAGTATACCACTTAATTATAAGTCATATTAGTTTGCATAGTAGCCTTTTTTAGCTAATGAGGAGTTGCTAAATAATGAACAGAAACTAGGACAGTTTGGGTACATGTTCTAATGCTTGAAAACAGCAAATCCCCATCAGCTACTGTCAGGTCATCCAAAGGTTAACATGAGTTAACATGTATCTGTAGTATTTGGTCCATAAAGATAAAATGTCTTCAAATATCGTCAACAAAAAGAAGGATTAGGCAATTGAAAACACTGTCAGCACTGATCTAATTGATGAGGATCACTGATTTGTCAGAATAATAGTCGTAATGGATACAGTGAAATATGGTGTAAATGGTGTGTGCAAGTGTAAATATGGATAAAGTGAGGATTTATACTCCAGGTTAAATAGTCTCTTACTGCATAGACTTTGCAATTGTAAAAATGTGGTTTTGGCTTTTGGAACTAAGCCCAAATAAATCACTTTAACTAGATTAGTGGACCAGGAAAACCCCTGCTCTGCTTAAGGTTTCTCCTCGCTTTTGTTTAAAATAGACAGCTGCCAGGTAGCCTGAGGGCAGCAGTTACACGCTGATGTATGTTTGACTCTCTTCCTACTCAGGAGGACCACATACTGGCAACCTCAACAGTTTTCTCCTCTCCGTTTTAAACTCTCAACTATTTCCATTGTTTTAATAAAGTTGAACTATGCTGTGTCAAATACAGCTTCTCTCTTGAAGCTTTTTTTAAAGAGGTCAAAGCTGATACCATATGCAAGAAAAACAAGCTGTAATTACAAGGGATAGGAAGATGTAAGAACCCTGGCGCTTCCCCCATGTCAATCCATGCCTTTCTTTTTTTTTTTCTCAAACCACTCAGTTGATCCAATTTGCTATTTTAAAACACTTATCTCTCTTCTTTCTTCAACATCATTTGCTCTATGTTCTTGTCATACCCCACTGTCATTATGTTTCCAGACTCTTCTTTGCGGCTCCATTTAGTTACAATAATAGTTGAACTGATTGTCGCATATCCTCAGGATATTTAAGGTCTCAGCAGTTAACAGCAGTGTTTGAGATGTAGACTCTGAGTCTCAGTACAACTTTATGGGCAACGATGCAACCACAAAACCAGCGTTTCTGTTGTCATCAGATCTTGCTTGTGCCACATTGCCAAACCCACTGTTTATTTTCAATAGTAGTTGAATCTGTCCAAGACGCCGGGCTTGTGTCTGATACCTAATCACTCCGTCATAATTGCATCCCTTAAATACGGACGAGGATTGGTGGGAATGTTGAGGTTCCTGGTTTGGCATCGAAATCTGGTTGCTAGCTTTAGCGAGAGATACAGTGCCTGTGAGCTATCTAGAATGTAGTGTACTCTTACAGACCAGAGCCGAGGAAAGTTTAAATGCTATGGTTTACAGTGACATTTTTATTTCTTTGCAAATAGTTGACATTGTATCATAGACAATCTGATACTCAAGTGTGAAGTTGTAGACTGAGCACCTGAAAATGAAAATAATGGCACTACCAAACAATTCTGGTCCCAGCTGGTAGTTCTGTTGGAAGCTTGCACTGGGGTCAAATACAGCTAAGCCCTAATTCTATCACAGTTTTGTTTTGTTTTTATCTCTTGTCATATTTTCAGGAGCAACATATTGTGATAATCCTGCCTGATCCCAACAAGACATGCCTGCATTCTAATCTACCAAATTTGCTTTTTTTCAGCATTCTGATTTATTTGAGCCTTTGTCTGTGGCTTAGGATGCATACAATATGCAATTATACTCCTCGGATGGTTGGATAAAGTATTTCATGGGGAAAATTATGCACTGTATTAAAAATTTCTTACACATGCCAGCATGGACCAAAACTGTTTGCATTTAGATGGAAATTTATGTCTACAATAGGTATTCTTGCCAAGAGCTGGTGCATAGTCCAAACCCAATTTACAATAGATGGCACGAGCTCATATTCAGAGAGAAATCTCAATATGATATCTTGGAGCAAAATACGTTTTACTGCTGGTTTTAGCAGCTTGTGTCTAAATCAAGATTATCTTAGTTTGGACCAAGGTTATTATGATTTTGCTTTTTTCATTAGTTTTTATTTTTTTTTGACTTTTTCTTTTCAAATTCAGTTTAGTGTTAATTAGTTTCTAAAGCGAGATTTGATTACTTTCAGTGTTAGTTTTAGTCTTTTTCGTAATATGGGTTGTTTGTCAGGGGCAAGATTCAAAAAGGTCAGAAAAAGTATTATGTAGTAATAGCTCAACAAAAACATCTGGCCCTTTATCCATACATCCATGCCCTGTTCCGGGGTTAGCTTCTGTTTCAGGGAAAGGGGGCTTTGGCTTCTCCCTTACCTTGTTGAGGTAAGTTAGGTTAGCCTCTTTGTGCGTGCTTGTACTTCCAAATTCGTGGGATTTTTCCTTTTTAATAAATTGTCCACATCATTTTTTTTACCTTCCACTGCAAGGCGAGGGGCACGGAATATGTTGTGTTCAATTGGACATGGAATGTTGGAATTTCTGGGTTCCCAGTCGGAAACTTTTTATGTATAGCAGAAACTGAGTAAAACAGGTATATGGTCGGAAATGCTCAATTTAGACACATGAGCATGCACAATTTCCTCTCTCTCGCTCTCACGTCTAGTTACATCATGGCTGATGTGTGAAGAGTCCCTCTTATTGCTGTGATTTTTGCACATTTGATACAATGATAGAGCTGTAACAGCACACACTGTACAGTTACATAACTGGTGTTAATGCAGGTTTTTCTTATGCCTTTTTTTTTACTGTAGGTGTTATTAATGTTTTCCATGGTTCTGGTAATATTAAAGACGCTTTTGATTTAACTTGCTGTACAAGATTCAGTTTGAAAACAGAAAAGCATTGTATTCATTTTTTTAAACATTTTCCACTCTTTTTTTGGAAATCCTATTTTACAAAAATTCCATACAATGAAATACAGGTCGAAGACTTCTTTTTTTTATAATAGATTTAATTTTGATTGTTGGATGAATTTGTTAGATAAATGTGCTAAAGGAAATGCACCTTGCCTGCAGACACGATTAGTTTTCCATTTTTGAAATCTCACCTTAGCTGCTGTGGGCTTTTTTGTAAAAGAGCTGAACTTTTACTCCATCAGATCAAGAGTTCATCCAAATATTGCAGCCGCTAGAAACCTCTGGATAAGGGGGAGACGTTTAAGCAGGACATCTGATATCCAAACTCAGGTCAGACTTTTGTTTTAAGCATAGCAAAATGCTAACAGGCAGAACAACATACTCCACTGTGTATGTCCTTAAGCAGCAAGCATCAATCTTTCCAAATATGAATGAGAGCTAGAATAAGGACAAACACCATGCATCGCGGCTGTGCTCAGTCAGTCACTCCTGATTAAATAAAACCTTGGTTCTACATACACTGTTTGTCCAGACTTGATGCAATTGTTGTTGTAATTGTTTCTCTAAAGTGCTGAGCTTAGACACACCTCTACATCTCTGTCATCCTTAAAACTTACAAACTAGTTGGCACCAGTTATATTGCCATGAAGTTCCCATTCAGTCAGCACTTTTTGCTTTCAAGATGAACATTTCCCTGACTTAAGGATTTCAAGAAAAAATTATGACAGCTAGAAGATAAGGGGGCTGAAGAGCTCATGCTTGAGAATAAGAGATGTTTGAGCGGGGTTTACAAAGAGGGAAAACAGGGAAATGGACTGAGACAAATAAGATAAGAATTTGGTGGCTGAGCTCTGAAGATTTAGAGCACATAGTGTCAGTGGGGCTCAGAGGGCACATAAAGCTTTTTGCGAGCATTTTGTCGTGTGTGGTATCCAGGGAAAGGAGATCCAGAAAGCTCTTAGGGAGCAGGGTGACGAGATGAGCTGTGATACGACAGCTGTCACATGTCACCTTCAGAGGACAGATGGTGTCAGAAAAAATAGTGACACCTTGCTGATGTTCCTGTGAAGTGGCCCAAAAAGACCACCTTGGAAAAATACTGCTGTAATTCTAACTGATAAGCAAAACTCAAATAAATCGCTAATGGGGATATAAAGTGGGCAGTTAGAAAAAAAAACAATGAGTTAAAAAAAGGAGTTAAAACTATAATACTGTACAAGTTTGGTACATTTACTTAATCAAACAGACCAGGATGTGGGTGTTAATAGTAAAATAGAATAAGGAAGATCACCCATGTAAGTGGAGAGCTTTTAAAAAGGCAATGAGTCTCAAAGGTGACTCTGAACCATGGCTCTCTACAGTATAATTTCTCAACGCCAGGCAACTATAGTAGGCACAAACACTGTTCAAATC
>NC_045750.1:11493353-11494574 GCF_008692095.1 Etheostoma spectabile
CCCCCCCCCCCCCCCAAACACACACACACACACACACACACACACACACACCTCAGCAGTGAACTCAAAGATTTATACACACATAAGCTGGCAAGTAATAGCTAAAACTTTACATTTGGCTAAATGTATGCTTTATAAAGAACACACAGTATGGTTTGCACATACCCAAATAAAAATAAATTGTGCAAAGAATGAACTAACACTAATGGACAAAAAAAGTAAAATGCCATGCAGATAGATTCAATGACCCTCTCTTCTTCTGTTACATAGACATTCCTCAGCTGCATTACATGGTGCAAAGGACATGTCTCTAGACAGCTACATAAATACATTCTGACCTGTAACTATAGTACATGGCACTTGCCCACACACTGTTTTATGGTATTTTTTTAGTCTATAAATGTGCCAGATGTCATAACACAAAGTAGATCCCTATTCATTCATCATTTGTTGTTGCTTTTGCATTTAAATCCACACAGCTAAAACCAGCCACATGTCCTCCACCAGTCTCTATTCCATACTTGTCCAAAAGCAGCTCTGGCCACTTGGGGGACAGGATCATTTGGTGCTTAGAGGCTCCTGAGCCCAAATGCTTAGCCATCCATACAATTCATCAGAAACAAAGCGACAGCTGAACACACCAGATATCATTTCTTCTCTCTGTTCCCTGTCTTAGAATCTCAAAAGCACCTGCGCCTCACTGCTCCCGTACTGTAGCAACTATAGTCATCCAACTGAAAGAGGGATTGGAAACACTTAAAAAGCTAAGTGTTTCTAACATCTTAGTGGTTAAATATTAGCAACATCTTTAAGTGTAATGCAAACGTCAATACTACGTGCAGCATCCCACATGACCGTAGAGTAGAATTTGTGGCTTTGCATTACATTTTACAGGCGTATCTCAAATCTCCTTTGTATCACCCTAGCCATGTAGCAAAGTAGGCTAGGATAGATTATCTGACAGGTGTGGTGGTAGTATTTTAGTTTTAACTTCTTTATTCCTCTGACAAATGGAAAAAATACTAGCAAAGTTTTTAATTACCTGTATTAAGAAATCATATGTTGTTGACATTGTAGAAATACATTTTACAGCGTGTTTTTTGATGCTGCAAGACATGAAAGGGGAAAGGGGGGGGGAATGACATGCAGCAAAGGGCCACAGGGCGGAGTCAAACCTGCGGCGGCTGTGTCGAGGAGTGTGAGGGACCAAGCAGTTAAGCA
>NC_045750.1:11494584-11495740 GCF_008692095.1 Etheostoma spectabile
GAGGAGTCACAAGAGAAATTCAAAAGTAAGAGTTTTTATTTCTCAGAAATGGTTACGACAAAATAAAGATTAAGTTCTGGGCTCTTAAAAGAGGTCAAACAAACAGACAGTAACTAAAGCTCAAAACATAAGAGACTCAAAAATACAACTGACCTTCCTAACAAAGAAACGTGGGGCGTTTCTCAATACCAAGTAAGCAAAGAACGGACTTGTGTTTCTGGGGAGACCGTACTTGTAGCTGTACCTGGAAGACTGAACTCGCAAGGTCAGAAGCACCAAAACGTGTTGACAGTTTTGAGACGAAGCTTCTTCTTTTATGCGCAAACCCAGCAAAGAGGGCGCTTGCCACTTTATAGTTAGCTTTGATGGGTGTATTCATAATAAAGCAAGGACGGTCACCCTTCACACCGCTTGGTGTTTGTTGTTCAGTCTTCAGGTTTCATTTAAAGTGCTATTAAGTATCACGGGCCAATAACTATATAAATATCGACACAACGGGGGGGAAAAAATCCTTGAACATTGTTCGGGATTCAATTTTAATTGAAAGCAGAAAAGAAACGTTAAAATAGGTATTAAAATTATAGATGGACTGGGTAAAGTTTGCACTGCCGTCTGTATAGTTACCGAGAAGCAGAAGAGGAGCCCGAGAGGGAGGAGAGCCAGGATGAAGAGCACAGATATATATATATATATGACAGCGGAAAAAGTTGTTTAAAATATCTTACAATATCTTGGACCTGGCTTTGCTGCAGTGGTCTGTGGGGCCAGAGTGGTCTGTCTAGACGTGGGGCCAGAGGGGTCTGTGAGCTGACTGACTGACCGGGTCGCGAGAGTCATTCCCGGCGTGGCGTAGCAAGCTCGCCCGCCGGGGTTTGCGGAGCTTTCAAACTCCGAAGGCTTTTTAATTCACCATCAATTTTCGTTGAACTGCCTATATTCAAAATCTACACAGCTGATTCTCGCCCTAAAACATATTAAAAATGAATTTATTGTTATATAGACGTAATGTGAAAAATATGGTGTACCGGAAACCATAAGCGCTTTACACCCGAATTGAATGCTGGGATACCTGCCCGGCTAAGTTCACACAAGTTACCGTCCGATGTATCCTCGGTAAAATGGGCGTGTCGAGATCACATCCGGGGATTTTAACTGT
>NC_045750.1:11495765-11511413 GCF_008692095.1 Etheostoma spectabile
CCGCAAAACAGCCACATGTTCTCACCAGTCTCTATTCCATACTTGTCCAAAAGCAGCTTGGCCACTTGGGGGACAGGATCATTTGGTGCTTAGAGGCTCCTGAGCCCAAATGCTTAGCCATCCATACAATTCACAGAAACAAAGCGACAGCTGAACAAAACCGATATCATTTCTTCTCTCTGTTCCCTGTTTAGAATCTCAAAAGCACCTGCGCCTCACTGCTCCCGTACTGTAGCAACTATAGTCATCCAACTGAAAGAGGGATTGGAAACAATAAAAAGAAGTGTTTCTAACATCTTAGTGGTTAAATATTAGCAACATCTTTAAGTGTAATGCAAACGTCAATACTACGTGCAGCATCCCACATGACCGTAGAGTAGAATTTGTGGCTTTGCATTACATTTTACAGCGTATCTCAAATCTCTTTGTATCACCCTAGCCATGTAGCAAAGTAGGCTAGGATAGATTATCTGACAGGTGTGGTGGTAGTATTTTAGTTTTAACTTCTTATTCCTTGACAATGGAAAAAATACTAGCAAAGTTTTTAATACCTGTATTAAGAAATCATATGTTGTTGATTGTAGAAATACATTTTACAGCGTGTTTTTGATGCTGCAAGACATGAAAGGGGAAAGGGGGGGGGAATGACATGCAGCAAAGGGCCACAGGGCGGAGTCAAACCTGCGGCGGCTGTGTCGAGGAGTGTGAGGGACAAGCAGTTAAGCATGAGGAGGCACAAGAGAAATTCAAAAGTAAGAGTTTTTATCTCAGAAATGGTTCGCACAAATAAAGATTAAGTTCTGGGCTCTTAAAAGAGGTCAAACAAACAGACAGTAACTAAAGCTCAAAACATAAGAGACTCAAAAATACAACTGACCTTCCTAAAAAAGAAACGTGGGGCGTTTCTCAATACCAAGTAAGCAAAGAAAGGACTTGTGTTCTTGGGGAGACCGTACTTGCTAGCTGTACCTGGAAGACTGAACTCGCAAGTTCAGAAGCACACAAAACGCGTTGACAGTTTTGAGACGAAGCGTTCTCCTTTTATGCGCAACACCCCCAGCAAAGAGGGCGCTTGCCACTTTATAGTTAGCTTGATGGGGGTATTCATAATAAAGAAGGACGGTCACCCTTCACACGCCTTGTTGTTTTGGTTCAGCTTCCAGGTTTTTTAAAGTGCTTAAGTATCAAGGGCCAATAACTATAAATATCGACACAACGGCGGGGAAAAAATCCTTGTAACATTGTTCGGGATTCAATTTTAATTGAAAGCAGAAAAGAAACGTTAAAATAGGTATTAAAATTATAGATGGACTGGGTAAAGTTAGTCACCTGCGTCGTGATATGTTACCGAGAAGCAGAAGAGGAGCCCGAGAGGGAGGAGAGCCAGGATGAAGAGCACAGTATATATATATATGACAGCGGAAAAAGTTGTTAAAATATCTTACAATATCTTGGACCTGGCTTTGCTGCAGTGGTTGTCTAAATGTGGGGCCAGAGTGGTCTGTCTAGACGTGGGGCCAGAGGGGTCTGTGAGTGACTGACTGACCGGGTCGCGAGAGTCATTCCCGGCGGCGTAGCAAGCTCGCCCGCCGGGGTTGCGGAGCTTTCAAACTCCGAAGGCTTTTTAATTCACCATCAATTTTCGTTGAACGCCTATATTCAAATCTACACAGCTGATTTCTCGCCTTAAAACATATTAAAAATGAATTTATTGATTTAATAATAGACGTAAATTGTGAAAAATGTGTACCGGAAACCATAAGCGCTTTACACCCGAATTGAATGCTGGGATACCTGCCGGCTAAGTTCACACAGTTACCGTCCGATGTATCCGTGTAAAAATGGGCGTGTCGAGATCACACACCGGGGATTTAACTTTCTTGGCGAAATGCTAACTTGTGTATGGGTCGTACTTTGGCCACCAACATGACGTTTCAATCACAAGGACACAAGGACACAAGTCCATAGAAGAACACATATTGAGAAACGCCCAAAGGGGACTTGTATATTGGCTGATCAGACCAATTTAAACACAAAGGGGGAGACAAACAATAACTGCAAACTACCTTCAGAAACAAACAATGGCAAACCCACCTAAAATGCATTCAAACTAACATATACTTTTACTTATCTTAACTCTACAAAAATTACTTTATATAAAATCTAAACCCCAGAATACCTACAGCGAGAATAAAGCTACCCCCCCGACATATCAAGCAGTGGTAGTGTCCAATTAGGCCACCTCCCCTATAAAGCTGCCCTTTTTCCGAGCGTCACCCCTTTTAAGCCATCAGACCTGAATCACTCCCAGGTGTGGACTCCAACTGGTAAGCTCAAAAGAAAAACCGGTTATATAACAGTATGACCATCCAAAAGTACCTAATAGTGCGCGCTTGCTAAAAGATACTTTTGTATAAATCAAATAAAGTATGATGCATGTGAAATGAGTCCAAGTGTCCTGTAAGTTATTTGTAACTGAATAAACGTTTGCAACAAATGAAGATGTAAAAATATAAGTGCATGAGGTTACCGCTCTTAAGCTGGTTGTGTGGCCATGGCTGTGGCCATCACAAGAGGTAAACCACTATATATGGGTGCCTGCTCTACCAGGTGATCTACCCAGGCGCCCGCTGCAAACAGTTTTAAGTTGTTTGGTTTTGGGACTAAAAATGACTTCTGATTTAATCAAACAATATTTCTTTAGATATAATTTCATTGTTTTTAAGCACTTTTTATAAATCTGTATCCAGATATGAGACTGACTCGCCCTTTTGCTAGAGGTTTAGATCACGTCTGTCAGTAGAAGGCTTCACCTAAACATTGGCCAATGAAATGGGACTGTAATTACTCTTATTCTTAGTAAAACTGCACAATTTAAACAACCATTTAAAAATGTATGTTGAAATTTGCTGATATCTCAGCATTTGGTTGAGATATCAACCAATATATGGTAAGTTGAGATGCAGATTGAGTGCATGTCTACCTAGAGGTTCTGATACTGGGACACTTGACTATATTCTGCACATACAGTATGTTATATGCACCTGTAGAGCAGACACGCTGAGAACGTGGTCTTTTACAGACCAAGACACCATTAGTGCAATGCATAGCCTACAGTAAACCTGTTGACAGGCTACAGGCCATATATTATTACGTATTACACATAATTATTCATTCATCAGTTTTTTATATTAACACTAATTTTCTAAATTTCTGTATTTTTTTTCTCCCATTATGCACGGTTTCATGTTTTTGGTTTTTCAATATTAAAAAAATAAAATAAATTTGTACTGTTCAGTGTTCATGTTTACAGGTTTTACTGCACATAAATTTAGTATTAAATATAGGTATTTAGTGCTTATACGCAACATATTTAGTTTTGCTTGTAGTTATTAATGCTACAACCGCCCAGTGTCCCTATGGGCCTTAAATTTAATCTAATCCAATCCAATTTTACTTGTAAAGCACATTTTAAAACAACCAGGTTGACCAAAGTGCTGGACATTAACATGACTATGAATATGCGAATAACAAAATAAACATTTAAAACATAACAAATAAAACTGCAAAAAAAATAAAATGCAGAAGTCAACTCTCAAGCAGGTTTAAAGGCCAATGAAGAAAAGTGAGTTTTAAGTCGTGATTTAAAAACCTGAAGGCTAGGGGCCGATCTGACATGCAGAAGCAAGTCATTCCAAAGCCTCGGGGCCACGGCTGAGACTGTCATAATGTAACAAGCAAGCAGCACATCACGAACATGACAAATGTGTAAGCGCTGCTTCATTTTGAGTTTTGTTTTTAGTCACATACCAGCAAAGCTAGTGTATTTCTATCTTACACTCATGCCCAAGATAGTCTCATGGCCACACACACACACACACACACACACACACAGACACAGACACAGACACAGCCGTTGTAGCCTGGGGGCATTAGAGTTGCATGCAACTGCTAAGGTCACATGAGCAGAACCCACTCTGATAGTAACATAACATGAGCAAGTAACAAGTTACTTCCACCACTCCAGTTCACTCAGACAATTACTAACAGCACATTCTTGCTTCATATTGGCCTACTCTACTGTATTCTCATTGACTTTCATTACTTCCTCGCTCTGAATACGAGGCGTCCAATTCAGGATGTGCTTTCATCTGAGAAGGCTGTTTATGTTGGTGATGTCACTTTCAATTGAGCTGCTTTTTCCTCTGCAATTATCTATGGCTGTGCCCTTTTGTTTCTGTGTTTAATTTCACCATTCATTTAAATCAGGCCTCCGTCTGTTGCTTTCTGTAGAGTCCTTATGGGAGCAAATGAATGGGTTGCAGGTTTTAATTAGAATAGAACAGACCTTGGATTAGGTCAGCCACCATTAGTCTCCTCCTCTCTCTCTTCTACTCTTATTATCTGCTGTATAGCACAGACAAGTAGGCCCCTTTTTTGTATGTTTGTGTAACCAGATCATCTAAAAGAGAGGAGCATATTTGCCATATTAGTAGTTCTAGAGGTCTGGAGTTTATTAAGCGGATCATTTCTAATCACCCTGTTTCACTTTTGCTCTAATCAGATTTTCTTGTATAAAATACTTCAGGATCTGAAGAAGACCAATTGTAAATGATCCAAGGCAAGGTTTATAACCTTTTTTTTTCTTCTAAATTTGAAAATCTAACTTGATTGGGTCTCATTGGGCCCTGAGGGTCATGAAACTCACACTATTTTGTTAGGGCAATAAATACAAACACACAGTCATAAATCCCTAACAGCGCACATAACGGGACTCCCAGGCCTCTCCAGAGGTAGTCGTAATTTAAATATCTTTTTGTTTTTTGAGTGTATGAAATGACCATGAACCTACTACTGAATGAAAAACACGCTCAGTTTGGTTTCTAGCCCCTAAACAGGTAGGCTGTATTTTCATTATGACAACATGATGGTGATTAATTTAACTTCTGATGACAGTATATGAGCAGGGTTCTAGTTCTTTAAATGCTTATCCTGATCTGACCCGAGGTCAGTGGTTATGCAATTCGCTGCATTAAGAGCTTGAGTTAAGAAGTCATTGCTTATTTTACCTTATTGATTCTCTTTTTCAAATCACTAAATAAGAGATAAAGATAAAGAGAATATTCTCACCCTCTATCCTCCCATTTGTTTATCAACTACTTCTGTGTGCTATCACCTGTCGCAAAGTGTTTGTCTCGTAAATGACTTTGCCATGTTTTCATTTAAAAAACGTTGAGTAAATGTTCAAAAACATTTCAATTTCTTCCAAAAAACTGAAAGTTGCTGCACAACTTTGAACTCTAAGTGGCTCTGCTGAGACTCAGAGTGACTTGTTTGACGTTGTGTGCTTTGAACAGCGGTGGACATGTTTGGGGTCAGGGCTGTGGGCCAGCCCCCCCCTTCGCACCCTAAAAACATTACCCAGATAACCCCTGCTCCTGACCTCTCCTTGTCCAAAGCTTTTAGTGCTGCTTCCCCATAAACACATATCTGGTAAAGATTACTGGTGTGCACAAACTGCCGGATCATAGGCTTATTTGAGGACAAGACAGATGTTTAAAGTTGAAAGTTTCAGCTGAATTAAATCAGACACAAGACACAAACAACACTGTAATTATTTAAAGGATCTACAGCAGAGCATAACTTTATGTTGGAGGCCTGGCCAGGAGCTAAACAATTACCAGGCAAAATACATATCTATGCAGTAGCTCCACTACATGAAACTGTGGCTCATAACCTCGCCAAAAATGGACTGTCCTGATGAAATGCAGTCTGTTAAAACTTAAAACTGATGGCTGATGTACAACATGGATTCTTTTGTTTATAAAACGTCCCTTGTTTTGGACAGAGTTACCCATGTCCTGTTTCTTTGCCTACTCTGTTTAGAGGGGACTTCCAGCTTGATCCACTGTGGAGTTTGAAGGCAGAGTTTGTAAAGCTGTGTCAACAAGATTTTTGAATTTAATATTTGACACCTTCATTCTTAAATGTTTCTATAATATACTATTAAGCTGTCTTCCTCTTTTATTCAACAAAATACATGCACAACAAATGTCTGTCCCAATGTGTAAGGACTAAAGTGTACAAGGATTTAAAGAGTTAGTGAACATCTCTGCCCCCAATTAACCCCAGTTTATGTGAGTGAGCTGTTTTATGTTTCATGTTTCAGATTGCAGCCCTTTTCAAAAACAATCAATGGCTTGGTTGTCCATTTGGAATTAAAACAGTGTGTGGCCCTGTAAAGAGCTTTCCATTCCCATCTGGCAGCTAAGTAAACACAGCAAGATCATTTAGAAATTTTCTGCGAGTGAAAAAAATAAAAATAAGGTGACCTTATTTTCACTGGCTGCACTTCAGACAGAGAATTTTAGGACATTGTAGGTACCCAGTCTATTAGTCCTTCAACAGAAGCAGAAGCTTGGTATCGTCTGCCAACTCGGTACGCAGCCCAAAGAGCTCCATGCAGAGTTTGTTCTCTCTTTTTGCCCTTTGTGTGGTGTTGGTCTGCATTTGTTTACTTGTTTGTGTGTTGGAACTTTCCCAGACATGCACACAAAGCTGTAGTTCGTGTTTAATCTGTCACCACTAATTAACCACATTGACCATGTTCTTGCTAGAAATGTGCTCCCCTCGTACATACATGCCCATTGCATGCACATACAGGACATGCAAGGACTGAAAGTTGGAAGGCACATGTTGGCATGTATAAACACACATTTACTCAATACCAAGGTATTCCATCCACAAGGAAAGTCCATACAAAGAGACATTTTACTCTGAATGATGGTAGGACTGTACATTTTGGAAGCTAAAATTCTCATTCATTAAATTTCATAAACAGCCTGTCGACCCCAAAACATGGATGGCTGTTTTGTTCTACAGGGTAGTAAATGCAATTATGACATCTATGCATATTGAAAAGCAGAAGGCTGTTTCACACAAACTAATAAAAATTGGATAATTATTTTCTAGTAAGCTTAAAGTTCTATAATTATGAGCTCTTTGGGGGTTTGAGGAGAGGCTGAACAAAGGAGCCGCTCAAGATTGAAAAGTTAATTATGGGTAAAATAAATGCAATGTCAGGCTGAATTACCTCATTTAGGAAATGGGCTGAGACAGGATAAAGGATGGGTTATGTGATGTTGGTAATGTTATCTGTTCAATGTTTGAGCTGATGTCTGAGTCTTTAAGAGCAGGAAATATTGCTTCAAGGGTCAGTTGGGGTCTGCCGTTGAGGTAATTAAGCTTCTACTTAAAGTGATGGTTTGGAGTAATTTCACCCTAGGGTCCTTTGCACCACGACCTGGATCCAAACAACCCCCCAGATGCTTTTTCCACCGATGTCCAACATTGGGCGAGTTAGCGTTATCAGCTGGTTAGCTTAGTGCAAGTGCAACTGGAACCAAGTGTGTATCTCGTAAATTACACCACTAATAATGCCCGAAATGATACAAACTTCTACATAACAGAAGACATAAAAGCCAAGGCAATTTGAAACAATGAAATCATCACATGCAACATAAAAATTTGTTTTAAAGTCCTGTGCAACAGAGATACTAACTACAGAACAGGGATTGTATACAGTTAGACCGACTATGTTTAGACTGTTTCTGTGAGACATGACATTAGCTGTCAGTAGTGATTTACTATTCCCATTGGGATGGAGATTAAAGTTTTTTACTAAGCAAAACATGAAAATGTCTAGCAGTACGTGCATCAAATTGACTAGACTGTGATGTTGGTTGTGTGTGTGTGTGTGTGTGTGTGTGTGTGTGTGTGTGTGTGTGTGTGTGTGTGTGTGTGTGTGTGTGTGTGTGTGTGTGTGTGTGTGTGTGTGTGTGTGTGTGTGTGTGTGTGTGTGTGTGTGTGTGTGTGTGTGTGTGTGTGTGTGTGTGTGTGTGTGTGTGTGTGTGTGTGTGTGTGTGTGTGTGTGTGTGTGTGTGTTTCTTGAGTCAATCCTAATCTCTTCCAGCCTTTGTGTATATATACATGTTTAGATGTCTCCTGCCATTTGTTCTCCCTTGGGTCCTGGTTTGTTTACTCTAAGTTCCCCAATGTAACATGGCTACCATAACAGGCATTCTATTAAGTGTGCCTGGATGGGTCTCCCACACACCACTGAGCAGTCATCAGTTCTTTGCTGCTCCTGACTCAAAGTATTAAATCATGCCGTGGCCAGCTGGGGCAACATCCAATATGTAGCCCACAGTCTTTATGACTTATTTTATTTTTGTGTCTTTATTTTCATGACAAACACAGGAGCGTATTCATTTAATGCACTACCGTGTTGCATGCAGATGTATCTTTGTTATAACTAAAAGGCGAAGTGGTGTAAAATATTTAAAATTGGATACTTGCAGGCACTGTATGTTGTATTCTTTAGTACAGGTTGGAGATGAAATACACCATCATGGACTATATCCACAGGCATGCAGGCTACTATACTTTAGCATTGATCGTTACTGTGTCACTTGGCTTGGGCACTTCTTGGATCAGTCAACATTCTCCTTTCCCCACTGTTTACAACCAGTGTGCCACACGCACAGCCCAGCTCTGTTTATGCTTGGATCCAGGAATAGATGGGAGGCTTAGGGCAGGGGACACAGAAGTCGGACAGGCATGAGACAGACTGCATGCTTCCTTCTGCCACCTGGGTCCTCTATTACTGAGACACATGCTACACTTGCAGTAAGTCTCTGTCCTTCACAAAAAAGACTAGTAGTAACTGAGCAGGATTCATCTTCAGTACAGTGTTATAAAAAATACATTAGGATTCATCATTTCCATTTTTGTAATGGCAACCACAGATAATTCCAGAAAAAATATGTAAATCTAAAATGGCATAAATTCACCAAAAGATTTATGTCGAAAAAAGATGTTGACAAGCAAAGAGCAGTGTTCAGTACCTGAGTTTCAGAATCATTCTTTGTCGTTTCCATTCTCCTCCTTTCTCTCCTCATTCTCTGACCACACACACACACACACACACACACACACACACACACACACACACACACACACACACACACACACACACACACACACACACACACACACACACACACACACACACACAGGAAGGCAGCTGAGCCTCTGTGAGCACCAACAGCTGGAACAGTGTGATAAGGTAGCAAAAACCCAAGGCTGGGGTTTATTTTTTAGGCACGGTCAGAATCGCAGTGCGGTAAAGGTTTTTGCACCACAATGGTACATGGCTTCTGAGAACCCATGTTTATCATTCCTCAAACCATTTCATGGGTCCAAATGAAGACCAATGACACTAGGCTGAAATCTCCTGTACAGCTGCTTTATCAAAGGACATCTGGATAAGAGGGGAAGACAGAAAGAGAACGGGATAGATGGAGAGGAAGGGAGAATATTTTCTGGCTAAACGTTCCCACTGCAAGGCCACCTTCCATTTCCACCATGACGCCAGTGATCTATGTCTCCTGTGGGCGATATCGTTTTTTTTTTCTCTCTGTCCTTTAATCTGAGATAGACTATATAGATAGAGAACACATCAGTTCAAGGAATGAAGAGGAGACCTCCAGTGGTGCTTTATCAAGGACATTCTGCTGGGAATTTGGTATATCATCTCCCACTGAGTCAGTCTGTCACAATGGATTCAAAAGAGAAGATGTAGACTGAAGGTGTATAGGACAGTTTAATAACATGTACAGTATGTATGACATACAGTAGATGATAACACACTATCAATTTTATGCCGGATTGCCATCCAGTTTATTCCGCTCATCCATCAGCTCCAGGTTTGAAACATGCAACCACGGTCCTCTAAAGGTTTTAGCAAGAAGCATGTTTGGTTATGAGCAGAGTTTGGATGCTAAAGAATAGCATGTCATGCTAGCTGCATGTGCTGTATAATTTGTTCTGTAGCCTTGTATTGCACAGAGGTATGTCTACTTAAAATGTTAACTGAATTGAATGGGAATGGGAAATTTACTCTGAGTAGCAGAGCTCAGTGGGTTTTTACTCTCCAGCACAATGAAACAAACTGACAGGACATAAAAAGGATTGAATCACAGAGAACACTGGGATTTTTGTGTAAATCTGCATCCTTTCAGGACTGTTACTATTATAAGATTATGACTTTGATGTCCCTTTGAAGATATCATTCAGATGCAGATGAAACGCCAAGTGTCAGTTTTTTATAAAACATAAAAATAGGGTGTATTACTTTGTAATACATGCTTTGATTGTGGTTTACAATGCTCACAACAGGTGACATTCTGCAAACTTTAATTTGCTTTTTTAAATATCTTAAATCATTGGCATGTTAAATATTAATTTGAATAATACATTTCCTTTACTGTAAATCATATATTTTGTATGTATATATATATATGTTTATTACAAACATTTTCAAAACTGTCAATTTTCCCCATAGTTAATGGACAACTCAGGGTTTCACATATTTTATTGGTTTGCCTTTAAAATGTTCTTTTGCAGTGTAACACCAATCACTGTTATATGACCTATGCAAAACTAGTGCAGCAAAATATGCACAACAAAACCAGAGATTACAGGTCATCATATCACCCACACATTGGAAAATTGTGCCAAATATCAATGATTAAGCATCAGTGCCCTGCAGCATTAACCTCCCACCCTCTGTTCTGTCTTATTTCCAGGCATCAGGATACCTATAATTAAAAAATATATATTACACTGGACACATGCACTCATACCAATGACACACACAAAACACTGTGCTTCCTGACATATTTCAACCCTTCCTGTCTCAATCTCAGGCCTTAATGTTCCTCCAATTACTGCAAATTACCGCTCTCACCACTGGTGGATAGCAAAAGGATTAACACCGAAATGCCAAAGTCATTGGGCTGCTTATTGAACGTAACACTTTTCTGTCCCATTATGCTGTTCCTGTATTGATTTTCAAAACACGACGCTGCTGATCCATGAAGGCAACATGGTGGCATATATTAGAGCTATTTGAGCCAATTAGAGTGATGTATGTCTTGGCAGCCGGTGGTGGCGTAGTCAGCGACACACTCGGATGGAGACGAGCTTCGTCATTTTTCAGAGTAATTAGAAAAACATCACATGCCATGACAGGCGGGGGTGGGTTGAGTGTGTAACCCCTGGCACACTGTGATACTGCCACAGAAGTACAAACACCAAGAGGGAGCAAACACTGTTTAAAGTTGATTTATGGTACAGATTTTGCCTTAATGCCTACATCATTTATCTTCATTTGAAGGGGATAGACATCTTATTTACAATTCAAATTACAGATTATTTGCCTGGCAATATATAGGGAAAGAAATACTTCCACTGCCTGCAAAGGTAGAGAACCAACATTTACATTACACGTGGGGGGGTGGGGGGGGTGCTCTGGGGCAACTGGGTAACTGTGCAGATGTGTAGGAGTTACAGCACGGACTACAAAGAGCTTTAATCAGGCAGCCAGGCTTGGAAGGCTATTTCAGAAAGGATGGGGGTGGGTAAGAATTGTGAGTGTGTTCCATTTCTCTCTTTAGTGCTTCCATGAACATGATCATTCGTGCCCACCTAAATCCTCCCCACAGAGGCACACACACAATAGACAGCAAGGTGGTGTGTGTGTGTGTGTGTGGGTGTGTGTGTGTGTGGTGTGTGTGTGTGTGTGTGTGTGGTGTGTGTGTGTGTGGTGTGTGTGGTGTGTGGGTGTGTGTGTGTGTGTGTGGTGTGTGTGTGTGTGTGTGGTGTGTGTGTGTGTGTGTGGTTGTGTGTGTGTGTGGGTGTGTGTGGGTGTGTGTGTGTGTGTGTGTGTGTGTGTGTGTGTTGTGTGTGTGTGTGTGTGTGTGTGTGTGTGTGTGTGTGTGCTAAGGGCCATAGTGCCCTGTCTTCTCTCTACTTCAGAGCTTGATGGGTGATCCTTCATCACCTCCCATTCAGTTGACATCACCTTCTGTATGTATGTTTCGGGGGGGGGGGGGGGGGGGGGGTCAGACTTAGAATTAGCTTTATTAATCCCTTTGGGATGAATCCCGCAAGGAAATTAAAGTTACAGCATCCGATACGCATATGAAGGAGAAAAAATAAGAATACAATAAACACAAAGTAATACAATGATGCACAGGACAACACACAGTACATGTGGTACATGAAGGGATTATTGAGGTGACTGGGGGTGGGGGGTTAAGAAACACAAAAAGAAGGTCCACGAGGCAGTCAGTTTGGAGGGGGGTGGGGATAGAGACGGGGTGTGTATGTGAGTATGTGTGTTGTGTGTGTGTGTGTGTGTGTGTGATAAGGTGTGAGGCGGCAGACTGTCTGTGTTGTTGTTACAGGAGTAACAGTCAGGTGCTGTTTTCAATGTTGCCACTCTCTGCTTGCATGACACACAGCAGGCTGAGAAAGATGAGAATGGTGGGGAAGGTGACAGTTGAATTATAAATGGATTCATTCCAAAATCTTATTAATCGATTTTGGATTGAAAGAGAATTGATTGGGACATGCACCTCTATGAGTGCTTTAGAGCGCTTGTGTATGTATATATATATATATATATGTTTCTGTTCATTTCTCAGTGTGTACTAGGCAGTCTGTACAAAAACAAACAAGTTGTCCCTGCAAAGTCTGATTGTCTGACAGATGAATGAACTACCTCTGTGACATCTAGTAACACCACTGTGCAGGTGCTGTGACGGGTAGAAGTTGCCAGTCCATTGCCAGATTCCCACCCACAACTCCAATCAAATGTTTTTTGTGGAAAACAAGACCAAGACAGAACTACTGTAGAAAAATATCTACAGGAATAGAAAATTCAAAATAATAATAATTCAAGAACGGCAGAGAAAGGTGCTTAGTGAAAAGTCAGATGTTAGTTTAACATGTTTTAATTCTGTGTAATGCTGGGCTCCATGGATAGTGTAAAAAGAATGACCTTAAAGCATTAGACTTGTTCTGTGTGCCTGTGTGTATCTTGAA
Source organism: Etheostoma spectabile (assembly GCF_008692095.1). Classification (NCBI taxonomy): domain Eukaryota; kingdom Metazoa; phylum Chordata; class Actinopteri; order Perciformes; family Percidae; genus Etheostoma; species Etheostoma spectabile. The sequence goes on from NC_045750.1 coordinate 11,508,717, forward strand.
CTAATGGAGATGGCTACAGAGGGAGATAGAAAGTGAGTTACACAAACACAGTGGACTAGAAGCAGGCCCCTGGGATGATGGGTGGCTCTGTGTTTTCTCTGGATGACAAATTAAATCAGAATGGTGTCCTCTGCTCTAATAGAGTAGCTCTGTTCTGTGTTTTTTCTATTTACCATTGCACTATCTGGCTCTGTTGGGCTGTCTGCAGAGATTAAGGCTACTTATTAGCACCGCTCTGAGCTGGCTCAGATCATCCTGCTTGATATTAAAAGTCCCATATTAAGGGACAAAGCTGACGTTATGTTTACTATTGCATGGCATTTAAGTATTGTCTGTATAGCTAAAGCCTTATACAGATATAGAACTCCTATTATCTCTGGTCAGATTAAATTCAAGAAATGACTGATGAATTATATGTAGCACAGGTCTAGAGATAAATGTGTTTGGACACAAACCCGATACAACATCTCTTCCTTGAAAGTAAACGGTGACATCCACCTGGGTCATAGATAGATAGATAGATAGATAGATATTGATCCCAATTAATTGGGAAATTATAGTGTTACAGCAGTAAATATTTGTCGCACAGAATATAAATACATATGTCTTGCTCTATCTTTCTCTGGGATCTTCTTAATAGACGGACCCTGTTTCTTTTAAAACAGAGCACCACGAGGGTTTAAATCATTGATAAGTGAAGACCCTGCTGTGAGTAAATGAGCCGTAATCTAACAGCCGAGTGCGTATCGTTAGAACTGGGGGCTCAGGCTTTTGGATGGCACATTTAGCGTGATGCAGATAGAACCAGGTTTTCTGCTATGTTGGAGTTCCACAAGTTGTGTATATCCCCTGTGGGCTCTTTAGCTCATGCCAAATCTATTTTAAATAAGCTTGTGGGTTATGCAACTCTGTCCTCACACACAGTACTAAAACATTTAGCTGTTTAGATAAAACAGACTCTTTTCTTCAGCTCTCCTTGGGAGTATTTGATTAAATATGATTTAATTCTTTGTTGATCATATTTAATTTAAATTAGATCCTCCAGTTGCTTCACTCTTTTCTTCTAGTTGGCGAATTCTTACTTTTAGTTAGATAATACATTTTCAATTCGTAGTTTGTGTCTTATCTGCCTTTTTGTAGGCACTGAGGTGAAACTCTTCTGACATCCCATTTGACTGATAAGCCCAGAATTCATATTTCTGGGCCTCAGTCAGCTAGCAAGGCAACATGACTGAAAAAGACAAATCTAATGATAGAGAGCATGAATTAAAAGATAAGAGACAAAGTTTTTTTTTTAACCAATGTTTATTTCGTTTTCATTACATTTTGAAAAACGTCATAAAGATAAGCCTGTCATGTCTGGAACCATGGCTGTATGAACAGATTCAAAAATGTCTTTTACAAATACAATGCCAATGCCTCAGAAAAAGCTGATGGAAAGACCAGAAGAAATATTGACAACCTCGCCCAATGTGTTACTAATAATAACCAACCAATACTCAATATTCACACATTTAATGTAACCACTTATAGATATTAAGTAAGCTTTCATGCATGGCTGATATGTGTCATCCCAATAGCAGGACGTGTTTTAGTGTCTCTGCACCTTCCATGTGCCTGCCTGGGTTTTGCTAAAAGCCTTACAACCAAAAATGGTCATCTTCACTGTTTCCTAACAACACTTCCACTCTAACAGCTAAAAACAGCGTCTGGGACTGTAAGGTTGACAGCAGCTGCTGGGAAATAGGGACTGAAAACAAATAGACGAGCTTTAGAGAATGAGTGAAGCTGCACATATTAGTGATATTTGCTAGTATAGTATGAAGGGCATTTTATTTAGAACTTAAAATGGCTTTGAGGACATACCTTAAGATGTTTTTTTATTGTTAGATCTGCTAAAGTGAAAATAAATCTGCATAAACACAAATCTTCAGCATCCTTTTCAATCAAATTAGTGTAAGTACGAGTGGATGTTCACTTCTAAGTCACTGTAGCTCAGATATTGTATTTCTCCAGTTGGGGGGAATCGACCAGTGAACTGATCAGATAAAGGTGGGTTTCCTGAACCTGAAGTCAACATTGTCATGGTCTCCATGGAGATATAGCCTTTGCCCAAAATGAGAGAGGAAAAAGTGACAAACCTGCATGCAGGCAACAATAATCAAAATGATCTTTTGTACCGATAAGCCAAGCTTAAATAGATAGAGGAGACACATATACTGTATAGTATGAGCTCAAGCTGCCATCACATTAGTATTGCATCCTGCTAGTAGCATCTTATCTGACTGGATTAGATTTCCTCAAAATGAAACCTACAGCAGGTCCTGACACTCTGCCGTGGTTTGGCTAATACACAGAAAACAAGGTGTTTGTTTCCTCATCAAAGCCACACTTTTGCAGTAGCAATAAACCATAATGAGCTACAGCACAATGCATATTTCTAGACACTGGCTTTTACTTTGCTGGCATCATTCTTTGTTACGGAAAAGGAAACCTTACAGGAGCTGTAAGGAAACAGTGGCATGGCTTTCACTAATCCCTGTTGTGATTAACAAAACCAGCGCCTTTGTCTAGGTGCACGTGGCTTTTGTTGTGCGTGGGGTGTGCATGTGTTTTCATCTATGCACTTCTCCACTACCATGTGGTCCCTATGGTCAAAAGTGCTTTGAATGTGGAGAACACAACAAATATTTTTAG
>NC_045750.1:11511423-11515672 GCF_008692095.1 Etheostoma spectabile
CATTTGTATGTCTCTTTCATTTATTCTATGCATAATGTCGTCCACCTCAAGGGGGCCACAATACCTTAAAATGAAATGGTTGCATCTTTTTCATAGGATATAGCAATTAATTACATGCATTCTTTGCTTTCCTTGGAAGTTCAATTCAATGAAATATGGCTAAATAAAAGCATTAGTTTTTTTTCTTCCTCATTTTTCAGCTCGGTCTATTGCAGTATAGAGTTAACTTGCAATCCCACCCCTCCATATTGGTAACATTATTTTTATGTAAATGTGATATTTTAATATTGTGAAATTTAATTAAATACAGTAACACTCTGAAGCCAAATTTAGAATAAAAAAAAAAACAAAAAAACTTGACAAAACAAAGCTCTTGCTTAAGCCCTCTGACTTTCCTCTTGCTTGTGACTTGTGTGGCCCCGGTAGTGTTGGAGGTTATGACCAGATACTGGATTAACAGTTTCTAAACCGTCTCGGCCACAGATTGGGATTGGCTCAATACTCTGACCCATCCTCTTAATGCTAATTGGTTAACCCTCTAATCCAGCTGGCGGTCAGCAGTAATGCTCTCCAAAGGCTGTTGGGCTGTCAGTTCATTAACAACAAGTGGTGAGAATACGGACACCTTGTTGACACATATGTGTGGGAGGACTGTAAACGGCAAACTTCTACTGTAGCACTCACCAGACTGGGGGGGAGGTGGAGGCATGGAGCCTGTGTAAAGACTTTGATCTTTTGCAATCCAATCAGTTTCACAGATCAGTCCACAGTAAACTAATATCACAACTCTCTGATCGATGTTGACAACAATCTCTGTCATAATTTAATATACTGTGTCGGTTTAGCTTTTATTCATCACCAATAGATGCAACAAAATGGCGATCCCCATTCGGGAAATCTTGAACAACTGCTCTTTAAAAAAACTTTGTTTATACTTGAATAAATCCCTCTGGAATACAAAACTTGATGAAGAAGAAATCTTAGTATGAGCAGAAATAGCCACTGTGACTCGACAATCAAACAGCAACCCTTGAAAAAAATTGAACACACAAAAACTCAATTTAAAGGAAAGATATCACGGACCACATGTTGTGGAATCAACAAGTGGTCTCTCATGAACGTGCACAGAGGGCGTTGAGAGATTAGCTAATCAGTTTGCTTGATATGCTTGTCTGAAATTTGGAGTGGTGCGTGCATTAATAAGTAGTTATATATTTTAGGGTTAAAAATGATAAGAGTGACCTTTTGATATTGTATGGCATTGACGGTTAGATTAGAACTGAAATGGATAAAGTCCAACTTAGTTTACACAAAGATACAGAGATCCCTGATGCTGCATTGATTAGCTTGATTAGATAATAGAGGTGAAGCGGTGCCATATTTGAGCCAAACCACCCACTGTGAAAAATCACATAAGTAGGTAATCTGAATGAAGATGAACCAGTGTCTAGGATCTTAATTACTTCATACGTAATCTCATTGTATTCCCATTTACAGTCAGCCAGTCTTTCAGTTTAAACTAACGGCATTATGCCCAAAGAGAACAAGATGCCATATGTTCAGGTGGGAGCTGTCAACTCAGATTGGGGAGATTTCAGCTGCCAAGACTCCTCTTTTCTCTCCATTTGTGTCAGGTATTTCCCCCCCTTGGCAAACTGGAACAAATGTTATGGCTAATTGATCCAGCTAATAAAATGGCTCTGCCCCAGACTGAGGTCATACACACACACACACACACACACACACACACACACACACATTCCAGGAATTACAGATGCGCTTATACCACAAGGCAGGGATAGATGGCTGAATAAGTGAGGGATAAATGAGTGGTCAAGGACTAATTGATTCATCTGATGAGCTGCGTTGCATGGCTGTGTGCGTATGTGTGAGTTTTCATGCACGTTGGATGTCAGCCACCGGCCTAAATGTAGATATGATGGCTGATGGGATGGATTAGTCAGAGGGGGAGCTACAGTAAGTGGCTCCTTAATGGGCAGCTGTGGCCTCAACTGTCAACTCTGTACAGAACCTTTTAACCAAGGCATCGGGCAGTGTAGACACATCACACGCACACGCATGCAGGATATCATTGTGCTGGATCTTGTAAATGCTGGCACAGTTAGACGATTAATTGATGCCTGATTGATCAGCCAAATGGCGACAATTCTGATATTTTAGTGTTCATTATGTGATTTATTTGCTGTTTCAAGCAATTCTTAAATGTGAAGATTTAGCTTCTCTCTGGTTTGTGTAAATGTAAATTCAATATTTTGGGGTTTTAGACTGTTGGTCACAATTCAAGCACTTTGTGAGTAATCCCACTGTGCACCACTGGACATTGTAATTGTCATTTTTGCAAAGCAATTTACATAAATAACAACTCTTTACTCTGCAAATATTAAAATGTTAACTGCTTACTACTGCAGCTTCTGTGTCAACAGAAATCAACATTGGCTTGATGTATACGACAGGTGGTCTCGATTGGGATGATAGGGAAAAATAACAACCCCTTCCAAACAGAAAGGGCTAACATGGGCACAATGTCAATGAATAATAAAGTGAAATGAAATGGCAATTTCAAATTAGGCCTGCTGTACTAACCTGACAAATTCAGAAGAATCTGGAAGGCCTTAGCATTGCAGATACTGTGGACTACCACATATATATGAAATGTGTGGGAATGGATAAAAGAAGTTCTACTAGAGGTTTGGAATTCCTCAGGGATTTCTCTTTAATCCTACAAGCTTGGATTTGGCATTCCAGAACTTCCTCCATTACAATATTGATCAGGAAATAATTATCCGTTCTTTGTTTTCACTCTCACTCACTCACAATGTATGCAGTTGTAGCCACTGAATCCTTGGCCTTTTCAGAAACATCATAATCTCAGTTGTCGGACATGGATGAACGCCACAACCCCTGCCTTGCTGTCATTCTCCATTTAGCTTAACTTCACTTGCCAATATTTTGTGGATTTTAGCTCCCGGTGTTCCTTTTGAGGCACAGTGCTTAAATGGTGTAGTTTGAATGCCTCATAATGGAATGTACCACTAGCAAGTCAAAGAGTTTTTCTATGCCCCTCTGTCTCTTTGTGTATGCTTGTGTGTACATTTGGGAGGTGGCTGTGAATTGAAATAAAACTGTGCTGATAAACGTGCTTCCTGCAGATCCCCTAGGCTCATTAAAGTGCTACAGTGGCAGGAGACCATTTGTCTCTGAGGGGTGAATCCACAGCGGACGCAGAGGAGTGATGGCACATTGAGCTGTGTGGTCTCTGTCTCTGCTGGGGATGCAGTGAAGGAGGTGGAGGTGTTTTTTTTTTTTGTGTGTGTGTGTGTGTGTGTGTGTGTGTGTGTGTGTGGTTTGTGTGTGTGTTGTGTGTGTGTGTGTGTGTGTGTGTGTGTGTGTGTGTGTGTGTGTGTGTGTGTGTGTGTGTGTGTGTGTGTGGGGTGGTGTGTGTGTGGTGTGTTGTGTTGTATGTGTGTTGTGTGTGTGTATGTTGTATGTTGTGTGTGTGGTGTGGTGTGTGTGTGTGTGTGTGTGTGTGTGTGTGTGTGTGTGTGTAACTTGGACACACATTCTCACTTTCTGATTGTCTCTACTGAATAAGTGCTTCATTTGAATCCAAGGTCACACTGCTTCTTAGAATAGATTCAAATACCTGGACCAGTCAATATTACTAGTCAGAGGAATGCAGATTCCGGGGGTGAAATTGATTTCTGACTGTAGCCTATTCTGCATAGACATGGTTTAATGTGGTAAACATGGTTCCTTCCTCGGCGGAGCACATGCTCTTTGTTGTAGTCTTTTTTGAAGAAGATAGTTCTTATTGCTGCTGATGCAGGGAGGCCTTTTTAATTATTATGCTTCTAAACTTCATATTTCGGCTCAAAATTCTTAAGAAAAATGTATTACACCTACAGGTTAAAGTTGCCCAGCCGCACGTATTTCCTTACTTTGTGGTAATGTCTAAAGTTCTACCATGGACTCCGAAACAATTTTCATGTAAACAAATGCCTTGGTTACCTTGTTTCAAGCCATTCTAGTGTGGTATAGAAAGCCTGCAGGTAGACTCAGCTGGATTTGTGCCAGTTCTCATTAGTATTCAATGAGCTCAGCTGCTTGACTCTGATTGGCTAACAGCTAGCCAAGGAGAACCTGGCTATCAGCGTCCTTTTACGCAGTGTAACTGGGCGAGCTCATGAATAGTAATGAGCTCAGTCAACATGACGTCAGACTGACCAGC
>NC_045750.1:11515686-11516184 GCF_008692095.1 Etheostoma spectabile
CTGATTTCTCCTCTTATTTCTTTTCAGTGGCTAGAGCTGACAGAGGAGGTAGCAGCTCGTCTTCACATTCTCAACATAACACAAACAAATATGGACCTAATATATTTATTTAAAAAAAGCAAGATGATATAGTAAGTAATATAGATAAGTTTTAAGTAGTGAGCTTAAGGGGTGCTTGTAGGTAGATTACTTTATTTATTTTTTAATCTTTTGGACAAAGCCAAGCTAGCGCCCCCTGCTCCCAGTCTCTATGATAAGCTAAGCTAACCGTCTCCTGGCTGTAGCTTCATGTTAAGATATAACTAACTAACCTTTAGCAAGAAAGCAAATAAACTTATTTCTCTGTTCCTTTTTTAATTTAGAAAAAACGTTTTATAAACTTTGCTTACTGGATATAGTATTTGAATTAGTATTTTCTAATACAACATTAATTAATTAGTCAAGCAGCTGAGCTCATTGAATACTAATGAGAACTGGCACAAATCCAGCTGAGTCTAC
>NC_045750.1:11516200-11517522 GCF_008692095.1 Etheostoma spectabile
ATACCACACTAGAATGGCTTGAAACAAGGTAACCAAGGCATTTGTTTACATGAAAATTTAAGATTGGTTCCCTTTTGATTCCCCAACTTTTGTATTAATACTATTTATTATCAGCACGGATGGCTGGGGAATCATGCAAGTAACCTTCAATAATGTATGTCCATCATCTGAGAGGTTTTCTACTCGTAGCAATTCATCTTTGGTGCTCTGGAAAACTGTTCTCAAGGCAAGAGTTTGGACAGCCAACTTCTAATCATTTTACAATTTTGTGGAATTACTGGTTTTCTCGAAATCATCACCACATGTCAAATGATGTATTTTCTAATATGCCAAGTCAAGCATGACAGCTGAAGGACACAACTTAAGTACAGTGGGTTATCATGGCGAAGAGACACTGTTCCTCAACATACTGGGCATGCTTTGTACACCACACACACACGGGCCCTCGCACACTTCCACATACACACACACGCTTCTAATAATAATGGAGTGGGACGCCTGAGGAATGTGTCCAGGCAAGCAAAAACATTCTACCGCCAGTTTGGCAGAAACTGACTGCCGAGTCTTTTAATTTGCCCTACTACTATTTTCTCCCTCTTGTGCAATCAGTGATTTGTGTATTTCCATGTTTAGCAGTGAGGGAGACAAGACAGAGAGCTGTGCCTTTTTTTTATTTACCAGTCGTTTCAGTCAGGGGTTGTTGGTGCGTGACTGGGAGACGTGCACTGGAGGCAATGCTGACTCAAGCAGACATGGTACGAGGATTCAGCACAGCTGCAGCCAGGATTCTGTCAATGACCAAACCACAGTACAAAATGAGTCCTTGTTTCCTAATAGCAGTAGAAAACAGCAGGCAAAAATTACTGACACTCTCCATGCAGCTGCAATATCAGCACATATCTTAAAGTGCCCATATTATGAAAACATCACTTTTTTGGGGATTTGGGGTGTTATTTTGTGTCTTTGGCGCTTCCACACGCATACAAACTCGGGAAAAAAACTATCCATGCTGTTTTGAGTAAGATACAGGTTTCTGAATGTGTCCTGTCTTCATTCTCCAGGTGAGCTGGTCAAAATCCGCATGGCTTTTTAAGTCACTAGCCGAGACGAGGTGGCTAACTGTGGCACGCTAGCGTGTTCTCAATGGCAAAACACCGCTACAACACACACTAGTTCACCATAATCTCCAAAAGAACTACTTCCATATCCCTGTTCTGCAGGTATTCCACAGGCACCCCTCGTTTAGAAGAAGTCTCCCAGCTATTCCTGCCTTGGACTGACCAAAGTTGGAGAAAGAATTATCTAGCTGATGTGATCTTACC
>NC_045750.1:11517544-11518356 GCF_008692095.1 Etheostoma spectabile
AACTCCCAACAAAGATAGTATAGAAGTGAGATGTCTCACTCTGTAGCTAAAACAGAAACTCACACACAGGGTGAAAACAGGATCTGCAGCAATGTGCACTACAACAAAAATATTTTTTTTCAAAAATGAAACCATGTATGTACTATTTTTGTACAACCTCAAAATACAATTATGTACCTTTTTAAATGAGCATAATATGGGCGCTTTAAATACTATAGTCTGCATGATATTGTGCTGTGACAGTTACAGTTGCAAGTCCTCCTCCACTCATGAATATGTTTTTATTTGTGCTGTCAGTTAAACGCGTTTACGGCGTTAATGCAAACCCATTTTAACGCCGTCCATTTTTTATCACAAACGTGATAAACAATAACGTTCTTTTTGGCCTAACAAGCTTTGTAGTTTTTTTCCCATGCTGTTGCAACAACTAGTAACGTTAGAAAACTACAACACCACAACGGATCTAGCTAGACCGGAAACAAAACAACAGACACGCCACACACACTTGCGAGCCAGCTAAAGAGTAGTAACGTTACGTTCTGAATGGAGGGCGAGCGCGAGACAATGAAATGAATGCCAATAAGATTCTGAATGGAAAGTTTACTTTTTAAAAGTTGCCAAATGGTTCCATTGACCAGACCAAAGTGATCTGTGTGTTTTGTCGTTGTGAGCTGAGCTCTCATCGCAGCACGTCCAGTCTGAAATACCACTTGATGGCCAAGCACACAGCTGATGCTGATTCTCCACCCCCTCATCTAAGTATTAATTTCACCCTTTTATTAATGGACAGTGTTACATTGTGTGAGAGATTA
>NC_045750.1:11518366-11520452 GCF_008692095.1 Etheostoma spectabile
GTGAGAATGTTACATGTGAAATTGAACACTGCAGTAGGCTATATGCCAATGTTGTTTTCAATAAAAAAACATTTGTACAAAGCAAGCCCATCCACTTTTCCATGTTGATACGAACATTAAAATGACAAAAAATAATGTGGCAAAAAATAAATCAAGTGACTTTTAGAATAGATAAAAACGTACGATTAATTGTGACTATGACAATGTGATTAATCGCAGTTGAATATTTTAATTGTGAGACAGCACTAGTTTCTATGTTCCCTCAAATGTCTTGCCATGTCTATACTGACTTATATAATAATAGAAAAGTTTGTCACTAGAGAGGTGTTTTTACATTGCTCTCCTGAAGGTGGTGTCATTATTGCATAAACCAATCGCTGTCTAATATGCAAAAGCCAGCAAGGAAACCCGAAACCTCCAGCGACAGACACTACACTAAAGATATAGTTGCGGACCCTGAGATCGTGGAGCTCTGCAAGCGGGCCGCCTGTCTGTCTCTAAACCCTTTTTATGAGGCTCAAACATGTGGGTAATGGCTGAATCTTTTCGATGTTTCTAGCCCTCTTGATGCATGTTGCTCTTTTACTGGTCAACCTGAGGTAGATGCTCAAGGCCAGATCTAGAATTTCTCAAAGGGTAGATGTGCTTCGAGTCTCTATTTTATTATTTTAACTTTTTATGTGGGTTGACCATGATAAAAAAATATTAATCCTAACAGTATTTTTACATACTTTAAAACCTTTATGTCTGGAGTGGGACTTTAAAGGTCCATGGTCCCCCAGTGGCTAGAAATGGCCCTGGGTATCCTGCTCCGCCTTTGAGAAAATGAAAGCTCAGACGGGCCAATCTAGAATCTGGCCCCTTATGAGGTCACAAGGAGCAAGGCTACCTCCTTTTCTCTGCTTTGTCTGTCCAGAGAATTTGGCCCGCCCATGAGGAAGAAAGCAACATCATGGCTTTCAAACAAGCAAAGTAGCAGTTGGTCAAGGCCACACCCCCATCCTCCACCTTTTCCTTCCTTTCATTTTCCAGCTTGGTCGAGCAAAATTCATTCTTGTCAGTGCAATTCAATGTGTTTGCATTGAGAGTAGTGTAATGCATAAGGACAGAGCATGCTGTCAGAAATGAGAAATTGCCCAAAATATGTACCAAAATATGCTATTACTTTGTCAATTTCCTGTCCAATCATTGTGCTTTTGAACTGGGGTGAAAATGGAACAGGTCAGTTTAATTATCATGGTCTATTCCTCATCAGACCACAGGCAGCTTGGATGTTTTTTTTGTTTTTTTTAGCACACATCCATTCTTAGAGCTGCGCTCTGCTGCACACATTGACACCTTGAGCTGCCCTGTGAAGCATTGTAAGTGTACCTTGATGATAGTTGTTGAGTGAGGAAAGACCATTACCTCTCAACTCTCACCACCCAGGTTTTTTTAAATGGTCTTGAGAATTGAGACCTCTCAACCTTGGAAAGTTTCACATTGTGGCCTGAATCCATAAATCCATGTGTGTTTCATTGCTGCCATGCAATAGCACTTGTGACCCTTTTAAATCCAAAAACAGTGTCCACTAGTGATTCTTCATTATATATATCTATGATTTGTGAGCAATACAGAGTGATTTTTCCTTCTCAGACTTTTTCCTTTGAATTATTTTTAGTGGCATGAAGAGATAAAACTATATATTTACATTTTATTTCGCCCCTTCTTTTATCACCAGATTATCTTGCTAGCCTTTTCGTCTTGCGACCCCTCCCTCACCTGTAGTAGGGAACCCGTGGTCTATATCACACATACGTAACCAAAGCAAAGTTTATAGTGTGCAAGTTTGGGATATTGATAATCATGCGTTAACCATATTGTTCCTGTTATTTGATGTGATCTGTGATTTTCTGATTTTAGATTGCTCTTCAACCTTGGGTGATTTGTGTTAAATGTAATTGTCTTTGTCCTGCAATAGGTCTTTGTTATGCTGTATTTAACACCAAGGACCATGTTGGAAATAAGTGTTCACACTTTAACATGTTATCCTTTGGATAATGTATGTTAAATCCCCCCCACCCCAAAAAAAAAAAAAAAAAAAATC
>NC_045750.1:11520462-11522910 GCF_008692095.1 Etheostoma spectabile
TCTAATCCGTTGGGCTCCCATGCGCATCAAATCTGTCAGTGCTACTTGGCAGCACTTGGACATGTGATGTTTAGCCTGACCTTGTCTGTTTCTAGTATTAACCTCCTGAACTTTTCTTAGAGGGTCAACAGACCGAAAATATGTCTCACCTGGTAATCCCCTCCACCTGGCTGGGACAAGCCTATCTGTTTAACCTTATATGGCTCACTTTAATCACAACCCATGGTAGCATGGTGGCCTCTGCTCATAGTAACTGTTTAAACCCAACCACAGAGGTCTCCAGTCGTTTCGCTTTCCCAGCCATTCATCATTCAGACACAAACTAATGCTCTGGGTCCTTCCTGCCCTGAGGAATTATGGGGATTTTTTTTCCAGCCAACCCTCTTGCTCAGCAGGACAGATGCTGGCGTTGGCGTAAAAGTAGTAGATTCATTATGATCAATAATCCATTATGAACGTTAATGTACTTATTATAGGCCTCAGGGTTAGGCCATGTAACAGAAGAGCAAGGCTGCACAATTGAGTAAGAAAGCACAAAGGGCAATTGTTGCTCAGTTGTGCAAGATATAATAAATACTGTAATGTGTCCCCAAGTGCCCCTGAAAGTTCCCTTAACATTAACGGAATATGCCACTGAAAATCTACCTTTTTAATATTAAGTGCAAACCGCCGGTAGGCTTGCAAACAGTTTGAGAAGTTCCGCTTTCTCTGGGATGCTAATAGTACCACGGAGGATTATAGTTTTTTGGTGTTTGGGTGTCTGCCAAACCATGTCCCCAAAACCAAAGACGGTAATTATTGTTTGATGAGCTACTAGACTGGCGTTCTGTACTCTTGAGAATCCCAGTAGGGGCATAAAGCTCAGGATGTTCACTGCCTTTGGCCGTACCCTGTGGTAAACTAGGACATCCCTGTGTTCTTGGCATTTCTGTGGCCCTCTTTGTGTCTTCTTGACGTCATGCCCAGGCAGAGTAGAATACCATCTGTTGTTGTCGTGAAGACAAGAAAAAAATCCCCCGGGGTCCAGAACATGTCCCTTCCCTCCACTTTGAGGCAGCACAGGTAAAGCAACAGTGAACAAGTCAGGTATCAACAAGTATTTATAAACCGTGTAAACTGGCTGAAAAAAAAAAAAATGATGCTAAAAACAACAAATGATGATAAAGGAAATTCAACCACTAAAGGTAGTCGTAGATCGGGAATGTATGAATTACAAACGAAAGGGATAAAAAGATTTAAGCATAAATATGGGGAATGGTGTATACAGTCTCTTATAAGTTTACTTTTTTCTCTATTTTCCCCTTTACTCGAGCCATACTGCATGACCTCCTCTCAGTCAGTGAATAAAAAAGGAAACAATAGGGAAACAACTTGTTAGGCATGAGACACTGTTTCTCTCCTGTCCCTCATTTCTACGCATGGCCACATGTAGCTGGTCTCTGTTTCCCGTCCGTTCTCCTCCGTGCTCTGGAGGAATATCTAATGCTGTTGCTCTTGCTGTCTGTATAGATTGTGAATTCCAGTTATGGCGCGTCTGAATCATTGGCATGCAGAGTACAGGGCACAAGTAGCGAATGTGGTGGATTGAATCGACGTGTACAGGTTTATTGAAATGCTCTCCTCATTCTCCCGGTAATTGCTATCCCTCTTTCCACCGCTCTTCTGCTTCCTTCTTTCTCTCCATCTCTTTCAATTGCTCTCATTTTTTTGCTTGTTCTTTTTCCATGTCTGTCTCCAACCATTTAGTACATTCCTTGTTATTTCCTCCACTACCCCTATTTCACCATCTTTCTTTAGCCACTCTGTCTCCCGTACCTTCCTCTGCTGTTTCCTTTCTCCATTTTCAACTTCATTATCATTCTCCCCACCGTCTCCTCAGCGTTGTCTTTTGTCACCTTTAATATTGAAATGGACGACAACTGAGATTCCATCATGGCTCTCATGAATAGGTTATGCAGATGTCATTGACGCCACTGCACCTCATAAAGAGACGGCTTATTACTTGCCTCTTCCGCAGCACACGTATAAGGCCTCATGTTCCTCTTGCCTAAGTAGCTCTCATAAAGTATGTGGAATTTATGCACCATGTATGGCATTCATTGTAACACCACATTCAATGTATGCAAATCACATCTTCGTTTCACCTGTGCTGGATGCCATCCTTGCTTGTCTGTTTGTCTTTAAGAGCAGACGGTATGTGAGTGCTGCTTTCTACTCTGCCTCTTTCACAGCCGCCACTAAAACAAACATGAGCACTGCGCTCTATTCACAGCTGGTACTCTCTGAATCACATCTGTTGTTGCTGCTGTTCCTTTTCTCTTTCCTGTGTTCCACAGTGCTTTTTCTTCTCAGAATATAGTGTTTGTACAGTATCTCTCCGCCTCTTTCCCTCGCTCTCTCGGATTCTGACTTGTGTGTCCTGTAGTTTCTCAGGCTGTGTCTACCCCC
>NC_045750.1:11522920-11526770 GCF_008692095.1 Etheostoma spectabile
CCCCTCTCTCTTTCTGGACTCTTCAGAGCTGTCACAAAGAGAATAGTAAAACTGTAGTATAGAGGTATGCATCACAAACTGTACCCAATGTAGTTAATCTTGCTTCTCACTTCCTTCAAGCAGTGGTGGAGGTGATATAGAGTTCATTGTGGAGTGACATCTCTGCCTGGGATGAGTGTGAGTCTGGAGGAAGGTCTTCACAAAGACAGAATTATGAACAGGATTTCCTTGTGCAGACAGGCTGAATATCACCCTGACCAGTTTAACCTCGTAATCAGCTGAGCACTCCTCTTTATGTCACTATCTTCTGTGCTATGCTGGAGCCAGAGATAAGGAAAGAGAGAGGTGGGGGCGAGGGTGCAATTGCTGGTGGCCGCCAATGATTTCTCAGCATTAACGGGTTGTACACAGCCTTTAACATGACAGAAATAATCTCGATCAACGTTGTATTCAGTGTGATGCGTAGCAGCAGTTCTGTAGGATAGAAAACTTCACATTCTATAGCAGAGATAGTGGTCATCTCAAGATGGCTCGAGGCCCAAACACAGTTTGACTTGGCTTTGCTCAATGATGCATGAAAGCCACATTGACCACCACTGAGATCATCTGACCTTCTGTCATCTGATCATCTGTGTCATTACCCATATTCAAGGCTTTTTCCAAACAGCAGTCTGTGCTTTGTGTCCATTTATTTCCATTATTAATATTCAATATGCTGTTCTTGATGAAAAGTCTCTGTTATTACACAAAAGCCAGCAGTGTTGATGCAAAATTGGCCACCAATAAATGGTTGCTGATTGTGCACATTAGAATTTGCTGATATTAGACTGAGTTTCATTTCTTCTTTAAACGTTATTCAATTGTCCTTAGGCTTCAGTAATCTCTGTTTAGCCTGTAACTTCCCTTCTCAATCTACACCTTCCCCTTTTTGGTTGGGGAATACTGATGCTTTATTTGGGTTTCATCAGATCAGTCCATTTCTTCAAAGGTTTCTTAAAAAAAAATCCCAACTAATATCTTGTGCACTCTGTCTACAATTATGCTGCAGGTTTACAAAACTTTACTTCCGCAGTTTCCGTGCGCCTCATCGACAGAAGGCTAAAGCACATCTAATGCCACTAGACGTTACCAACCTTTCTGGAGTTTAATAAAAGAAACGTTCTTGTTGGAATACATTCACATTGTAAATGGGAAGTAATGAGGTGGGAAAGTAAAGGCTGTGGATGGTTGAACCAAGTGTCAAGAGGGGCGGGTATGGGTACCAGGGAACAGGATGGAGCTGGAGGAAGGATACCAGTGAGTATGATGGTTGATGGATAGATGAAGAAAGTGTGTAGAGAGACGTGGAGGGAGAGCAGAGGGGCTCGATCTGCCGGCTGTCTCTCCCCATAGGAACAGCTGTCTCCCAGTCTGCAACAGATGCAGATTCACATAGGGGGGAGAGAGGGTCTGACAACTCCCTTGGTCTTTCCTATACTTGGCTGCTGAATAAAGTATACATTGGTGTCACTTAGCTTTAATTTCCTGTTGAATATAGACTTTAACATGGGAGATACTTATTAACAATCTTTTTATACCACCTTAAAAACATTTAAAGTGCCCTCCCACATGCTGTAAGTTCTGATATTTCTACACTATATACACGCTTGTCAATGTTGCAGGATATGTTCTCTACAGTCCACTATGACTTAGCCACTTGCTATGTGTGCTGTCTAAACTGGAAGCTCTGTAATCAATGTTTAAATTTGATCAGTCCTAGCTCTGTCTACTGGTAAGAGATGTTTTTAATTATTGTGTTTCTGTTTGTCTACCTCCCTCAGGCTTCTGATGGTTAAAAGATTGAATTTGGCTGGTAAGAGATGTTGTGCCGGCCTGTTTTGTTTTGATTAAATAGTGGCTGTGAAGAGAACTGAATGTCATTTTGACGCACACAAAATGTATGGTCACATTTTATGTAATTTTGTCTGTTTTATTGAAGGATTTTATTTAAATGGGAGAAAACAGTTTGATAAAAGCCATAATGGTTAATTTATTTCTGATTTATTTTCTTATTGAAATGTAATCAGAGTGGGTATACTGTGACTGCTTTGTTAGATTCTGGCGCGCAGGTTAGCATCATCGACCGCAAATGGAAACAAAAATACGTACCTCAACAGGAAGTGCGCCCACTATGTGAGCTTATGGGAGATCGACAACTGGATGGTCATGGCAGCTAATGGCGAGCCGATACCATACAATGGATGAGTGGAAGTCACCTTTAACTTAGCTGGCAACGATGATTTAAATCTCGCCATACGAGTACCCTCCTTGGTCAGTTGTGTGAGCCTTGTGAGACCAATATTGGGCTTCAACATGATCAAAGAGCTCATCCTAGGGCACGAGATTGAAATTGAAGTCATTGCCATTATTGTTAAATTGCTGAGGGAGGCAATGCAAATTCGAAAGTGAAAAAGTTGAGGCAATTATGAACTTTGTACAGACCCAGAAGCCAGTCCATGACAGTGGGCTTGTGAGAGTTGGTCGACATGAGGTCTTTGTCTACCCAGGTCAAGTTGTTTACATCAAATGCAAGGTGCCTGCTGATTTCACTGAATCTGTGGCGTTGTTCAAGGTCAACCATTCAGACCTGAGGCTGCACCAGCTAGATATTGGTGATGGCCTGGTTGAGGTTCATCACACCTAGCGTCCTTATGTTGAAATCCCAGTGTGCAACTACACCCAACAAAACATTACATTGGGCAAATTCACAGTGTTAAGCAGTATCCAGCCAATCAACAAGATAGTGGAAACAGACCAATCGGACTGCATTGAGGTTCACAATGCCAATTCACTTGTGCCTATTGGGGAGGATGAGGAGGACAAAGGTCGAACAGAGCAACAGTCCCTGCTGTGGCTTCTCCCCGTTGATGTAAGCCAGTTGAATGATGAACAACAAGCAGTAGTGAAGAAAATGCTCTATGAGGAGTAAAATTCATTTGTTCAGGATGAGAACAATGCAGGGTGTGTTCAAAGACTCCAAATGAGCATAACTCTGAAAGATGAAATCCCGGTGCAGCGGCCCTGAGCGGTCCTATCCCCAAGCCTCTCTACAAAGAAGTCAAGGAGGACATACAGGATTTACTGGCAAAGAATTGGATAGTAAAATCAAAGTCCCCATACTCTGCTTTAGTGGTTTGCTTGAGGCTGTGCATTGATTATAGGCTCCTGAACCAAAAGACAGACACCCCCTGCCACATATTCAAGATCTAATTGACATGCTCGGGGGATACAGCTGGTTCTCAATTCTGGATCAAGGGAAAGTGTATCACCAAGGCTTCATTGCAGAGGGATCCCAGCACATGACAGCAGTCATCACTCCGTGGGGCTTGTATGAGTGGGTGCGCATCCCCTTTGTGCTTTCACGCGCCAGCCGCATTTCAGAGGAGCATGGGGGAAATGCTCAACTCCCTGTGGGATGAATGCTGCATTCTGTATCTAGATGACATCCTCTGCTATGCTAAGACATTTGAAGATCATATTGAGGTACTGAGATGCATCCTGAGGGCCCTTCAAGAGCACAGAGTAAAGCTCAGGCAGACTAAGTGTGAGCTTTCAAGAAAGCAGTATGTTACGTGGGAAGGCTGGTCTCTGCTGATGGAGTGTGGATTGACCCCAAGGACCTGGAAGCCATTCAGGCTTTGAGAGGTAAAACCCCTAGCACTGTTGGAGAAGTCCGTAAACTTGTAGGATTCCTCAGCTATTATTGGACGTATGTACTGTACAAGACTTCTCTAAAATTTCCAAGCCAGTGTATGAGCTCTTGCAAGCCAAACACACTGCCACTGTGATGCCTCAGCTCAAGCAAAAGAAG
>NC_045750.1:11526780-11534280 GCF_008692095.1 Etheostoma spectabile
AAAGGGGTACAGCTGTCATCCAGGACCCCAATACAGCGGATGGAGGAGCACCAAAGAGCCCTAGACAATCTTGTAGATATCCTGTCCTGACTTCGACCTCCCTTTTGTACTACACACAGATGCATGTGAACAAAGGCTTGGTGCTGTGCTGTACCAGCGTCAGGGATGGAAGCTCAGAGTAATAGCCTATGGATCCAGAACACTGACAACTGCAAACCAAAATTACAACCTTCACTCAAGCAAACTCGAATTCCTGGCTTTGAAATGGGCCATAAATGAGAAATTTCGAGATTACCTTTTCTATGCGCCCCACTTTGTTGTGTACAAGAAAAACAATCCGTTAACTTATGTCATGAGCACTGCTAAGTTCAATGCGGTTGGCCATCAGTGGGTTGGCGAGCTTGCTGACTTTCGGCACTGACACACACTCCAGGTTGCCATTATACATTGATGGTCATGCACAGAACACTATTCTGGCAACATGGGAAGGCAGCAGAGCAGCTAAACAAGGAGACGTTGCCCTGAACATGTCAAAGAAGAGTTTGCACTTAACAGTCACCAGAGTTACTCCCAACCATAAACCCTGACGAGCTCATTAAATCTCAGCGAGAGGATCCTGCCATCAGTCAAGTCATCCGACTGAAAGAGACTAGCAACACTTTGACTCGTGACAAGAGAAGGGAGTTAAGGGTCCTACGAGGAAACTCCTGTATGACTGGGGGAAACTTCACCTCCAAGATGGTCTGCTGTACAGGAAAACCAGCAACAGGAGTTAACTAGTCTTGCCTGCCCAGTACCATCCTTCATCTCCATGATGATATGGGTCATATGGGTACCAACAGAGTCCACGGCCTAACTAGAGATTTTATTGGCCATACTTGAAACAGGATGTTGAGGCTTATGTGACAAGAAAGTGTCCCAGCATCAAGCAGAAGAAACCTGTTTTACGCATCAGAGCGCCAATGGGGAACATTACCACCAGCTCACACCTTGAGCTTGTGTCTTTTGACTAACTACACTTGGAATCTAGCAAAGGGGGCTTTGAGTACATTCTGGTAGTTGTAGACCACTTTACCAGGTTTGCACAAGCTTATGCTACCAAAAACAAGTCCGGAAAGACAGCGGCCGAGAAATTTTGATTTCATTCCACGATTCGGTCACCCATGAAAACTACATCATGACCAAGGGAATTTGAGAATTAACTTTTCAAAACCCTGCAACAGCTCAGTGGAGTGGATCACACAAGGACCACTCCCTGTCATCCTCAGGGAAATCCGGCAGAGAGGTTTAACTGTACCTTGCTTCAAATGCTCAGAACCCTGGAGGAAAAGGAAAGATAGAGAGAACATCTACCACAACTCGTCCACACCTAAAACTGTACCAGGCGCGAGGCTATTGTCCTTGAACCAGGGGACTGGGTGTTGGTCTCTAACCTGGGCGAAAGAGGAGGCCCCGGTAACCTAAGCTCGTACTGGGAAGGCATGATTCATGTTATGAAGGAGAGGATTGCTGAGGGGCCTGTCTACAAAGTTACACCGGAAATGGGTAGAAACAAGGTATGAACACTAGCAACCTGCTTCACTTGGTCAATGACTTACCTGTAGATTTACCCCAGCAGACACAGAATTCTACAGATAGAGGAAAGAGAGACAACAAGACACCTACCCACTCCGTCAATAGAACCACAATGTCGACAAAGGAACAGAGAGAATGGAACCCAAGCAGTGGCTCCTCTGATGATAATGATGTACCACAATACTGGCTGAGAATACCTGTAAGAAAAGGAACAGAGTACACAAGGGCAGCCTGTGTGTGAGCCTCAAAGAAACTCATCAATCCCGCAACAGGCACTGAGAGATCTGGACAAACCCAACCACTCAGACCTGAAAGAGACACTAGGAGTGGACGTGTCAGTGAGAGAAGAGGGAGCATGCCTGGTGTTGAGCGCAAAGGAACTAGACACAGCAAACCTTGAGAGCAATGGGCTGAAGAGGAGCACTTAGCTCTTAACTATGAAGAATGTGATGGGATGCAGCAAGAGGACAGACCAATATCCCCCCAGGCAATAAGTGAGCAGCCCAATGATGATCAAGCTAATCGTCCACAAACTAGGAGGTCCACTTGTGAAAGAAAACCTACCCAGATGCTCCCATTTGGAAATGTCTGGAGCCATTTTTATTTTTTTGCCAGGGAGTGTGTGACGCACACGAAATGTATGGCCACATTTTATGTAATTTTGTCTTTTATTGTAGGATATTATTTAAATGAGAGGAAACCGTTTGATAAAAGCCATAACGGTTAATCATTTATTTCTTGTAAGTGTCCAGGGCTCTTTATAGTCCCGCATTACGGTGCTGCCAGCAGGGAGCTAGTGGCGCTGTGCTCTCACAGACACTCTTTGTGAGTGGACTCTCGTTGCTTCGTCATTCTGCGCGAAGCGGCACTGAACGCAAGCACTCGTCTCCTGTCTAAAAATGTCTCCTGTTTTACATGTTTGTGACGCTTTAAAACTTGTGTACTTATACAGATATTGTTAAACAGTTAAATTTGTAATTTTAGATTGGTTTGGTGGAAGGAAGATAGTACGTTTCATATGGTTTGTGTATAAGTAGAGAAGAAGTATTGGGGTCCTTATTGTCGCGGCTGTCTCAAAATGGCGCCGGCAGGGAACTTTCTATTGAGCTCAAGACTGAAGGAACATTTAAATATTTTTTAGTTTTTGGCTCCAGGGCATTTACGTTGGTTTTGAATACATATTTGTGGTGAGAAAGCAGCTCGTTTAAAATGAATATATTGTTGTTGTAATGTAATTTATATTTTTGACAAGCTAAAACTTTTGTCAGTTTTCAGCTCAAGCAATTGTACAGTATCGACAGCCGTTAGGGGCAAGGTAAAAGGTGCGTTTTCTTTATTTAACTAACATTTTAAGAGGTGAGGTTAAATAAGTGAACAGCCTAAAGATGCTATTTTTATTTAATTGTACTTTTTGTTAAGTGGTGGTTAACTAGCTAAATGCTAGCTCAGTTATAGGACTGAATAAGGATAAATATAGTAGGACATATTCAAATTGTAAATGAGTCTGTTTAATTTGAAAGCTAAGGAGAAGGCTAACTAGCTAAGGTATATTGTTCTGAATTTTGTGTTGATGCTAATGTATAAAAGCATTTTTTGCATATTTGCAAATAAAGGATTCTGCTGAGCAAAGCTGCACTGAACGCAAGCACTCGTCTCCTGTTTAATATTTTCTTCTGTTTTACAGGAAATCTTATCTGCTTACGGGGTCTCAATCTCAGACCTGTAACATAATCAATTGTTTTGGCTCATAGAGAATAGTCCCCTTAAAAGTTGTATTGGGACCAGTAATGTACTAATGCTGTATAATGTAATAACATGGTCAAATGTTGTACAGTTATCCTTTTGAATACAAATGCAACAGAGCTTGCTTTAACGGTAATTCAGTAATTGTGTAAGAATGAATAATCCTTTGTCACATCTTTTACATCCTCTTAAATAAATTAATTGACGGCCATTATAATCGTACATTTTTTACTAAGTATTTACATCCACCAATTTCCCATGTCAAAATCCATTTTCTAGTTATGTGGAGTACTACACAGCCTGCAAAACCTGATAATTAATAAACCTGCATAATTTCTTTTGTGGCACTGGAGAAGCTTTGTCATGTCTGATGGTGTGTTCAATCCCCCTGGGAATATCAGGGTCTGACCCCGTGATTATGTTGTTTTTACGACTGCCAGCATTCAATATGGTTGGGATGCGTATTCTTCTTCTGTTATATTGGCTACATCAAACCTCATTTGTCAACAATGCGTCACCTCTTGGGAAAATCTAGCCCGAGTTTCCCACTTCTGATTCCCACAGGAAGTAACGTGAATGATAACGTTTTCACTAGGAAGAATGTTTTTTCCGATGCCCATGAACGCACGGTGAGAACATGACTCAAGTGACATCACTCGGGTGTCTCAGTTTGGGATTGGAGACTAAAAATATTTGTTTGAAATGAAATGCTAAACTTTATTTTGCTGAAATTCTCATCTTCCTGCATTTTAAATTCCGAGACCTTTTGTATTAGAGTGTCAAATCCCACATGTTCCACTGCTGATGTGCTAACCTAGTTTCAGTTTCAACTGCAGTGAGTTCTCTTCACTTTCTGGCCCCTTTTTGGGGTTCATTTAGAGGATACAGTTTGTGTGTGTGTGTGTGTGTGTGTGTGTGTGTGTGTGTGTGTGTGTGTGTCATGCAAGTGTACGTGCTTGTGGGATTGCATGTGTGTTTTCTTCCATTGTAGCAAATTATCTTCTTCATTAATTTCGACACACAAGGAAATTAGCCTGTTCTCTGCTTGAGGCTACGTCTAAATTAGAGCGATTGGGGATTTTAAGGGCTTGAGAGACTAAAGCCTATTCTAGGCTCAAATAGTAAAAAAAAAAAAAGAAGACATTTCTAAGTGATTTGTCTCATACTATGTTATCAGCAAGCCTTTGCAGTTACAGTGGGAAGTATCTGCTTTTATTTTCAGTATCTCTGGTAATGATTAGTGTGGGATCCAGGTTGAAAGGTTTGTTCACATCCTCTGCTTTGCTCCATCATTCCTCTCCCCATCTCCTCTTCATTTCCCCATCTGTAATCCTTTGCCTTGTTCAGGCCTGCTGTGTGTTTGTCTATTGTGTGGCGTGTGGGGAAGGCAGGCTGACTCTCTGGAGAGCAGGGGGCCGATTCCTAACACAAGACATTTGACTTAGGTGTCAAAAGAATGTGCTCTCGGATACTTGACTGTTGAACTGCCCACCCAGAGGCTTGTCTGAGCAGCATTGAGCCCAGAAACAATGGAGCATGGGAAAGGAGGTGGAGAGAGAGAGGAAGAGGAGGAGGTTAACAGCTGAGATAACCATGTAGTGTGCAGCTTACTGCCCTATGGGAGGTCTATAGAGTGAAAGCTCACTGTGCTTCACTGGTTGGCTGTACAGCTCGGTATTATGCTGAACACAAGCACGATGTTAGGTTTGGATTGGATTTCCTTTTATTTTACTTAGTTACTACTTGTCCTGTTCTTGCATTCTGGCTTCAGAAATACCTCTGCTGCTGTTGTTGTTGTTGTTGTTGTTGTTTTGTTCTTGACAAGTAATGCATCCTAATCCCATCTCAGGTCAGTCTTTACAGATAAAAGATCAGCTAGACAGCTACAAAGAAAATGTTGCTGCAGTTTGTCTGTTTACTGGGGTGTTTCACTACTTCCCTGAATTATGCAAAATTATGTTTGTTTTGACAGACCAGCTCACACATTTCATTAGTTTAGCGTCCGAGCTGTTGGAGAACAACATCTAGATGACTGTACTAGTAGTGCTGTACTGTGCTGTTGCATCAGCCCACCTGATCATATGCCAGTGACTAATGGCTGGCTTTTTGGTTGTGACAAGCAACCGTCACAGCGCTTTCGTTTAAGCCTAATTCATCATACTCTATGTCACTAACGCCGATGAGTCTTTCAAATTCGGTCCAGCACCCTTGTCAGATATAATTTCGGACTCATGAGCAAAAAATGGCTAAAAACAAGATCCTTAAGCGGTGCGCCAGATGACATTTAAACAGACAGAGCTCTCTTTCTACGTGAGACATGGTTGATTTGCTTTAATGGTCAAATTACATGGACATCAACCAGGAGAAGCTCATTTGAGATGGCGTGTACCCAGCCAACCCAGCATGAAGCCAATCTTCCCAGCCCGGCTGACTTATCTCTACAAAGTTAATCAATAATTAACTATAAGACATGCTGTTACGAGGACGGTAATGCCTTTTTAGTAAGATAACACCTTGCTCCATCACTCTTTACCTTTTCTTATGGTGGAATGTGCACACACAACTGACCTCAACTGTCAGCTTTGGAACATTTGCATCGAGACCCTGGAAAGTCATAAATGTTCCAAAACTTTGACTTTTCAGGAACTGAGATCAGCCTTGTTTTCCACTTGGTTGCTATGAACCATGGATCTTATCTTAGTGAGGTACTTTAAAATGTTCTCGTAAGGCCAAGACATTTTCCCAAACTGGGGAAGCATTGTTATTGCTCAAGTGAAGCCAGAGCATGAGAACCACTAGAACTTTTTACACAAACAGGTTTTTACACAAGAGTCACGTGAACCTGTCTCTGCTGTCAACACATTTACTTCACTATATGGACCCTTCTCAATAATTTGGGATAGCTTGTAAGAAAAATAAATCCCAAGGTGTAGCATTGCTAAAGTTGTAGCACAGTGGACCTTCTGCATTGTGGTCACATAAACGTATCAATATAAACCTAGGAAATAAACTAGGAGTATGTATATGCACTGTATGGCTATGTGCTTGTGTTTAGATCACATGTGTCACTCTCATGATCTGACACCGTTGGTCTCCTGAAGGAGATCACATGAACATGAATAGATTCTCTTTATACTGTATATCTGCACTGCTTTTTCCACAAACATCTGAAGTTTAAACCAGTCAATATGTATTACTTTTGTTGCCAAGTCAGTGTAAGTTTCAGTTTCCGGAGCGTGTAGTAGTATTCCAGCGGACGGCTAGATTTAAAGATTGTACCTAGCTGTCATCATCTATCAATACCAAATAGATGTCCCTGAGCCATCGCTCTTTAAAGTGCTGAGGCAAACTGGTGCGCACAATAGATGTGGGACAGCAGTTGATGAAACGGATCAGCTTGTCTCTCCATAAGTGTGATGTATTTCCTTCTGGAGATTCCTTTTTCTTTGTGCCATTCTCTCCTGTCCCGTTCCATATCCACAACTGAATCTAGGTTACACCACTTCTCGAGATTATACCAAGCATGTTTTTCTTGCTCTGTGTCTTCACTTTCTCTCCTTTACTTTAAGCTTGTATTCAAATTTGAAAATTAACCATTATCACAGGAACAACTATCCAAAGTATGTTCGCTTTCTTTAATAAATTCAGGAACTGTAGTTCTTTGAAACTAGTTTGTTTTCCCTTCAGAGAGACTGATGCTAAATAGAGTGGGCGTTTGTTATGTCACTTCAGCTATGCCTTTTCAGTCTAAACTTTGTTATGGTAATAAAGGAAAGAGGTATGCTGCTGCATACCTTCAGAGAAGAAGAAATCTTATAGGTTTACCCACACTGTTTTCTTGCATATTTCCTCTAAATGAAATGTGATAGATCACAAATAATAAATTCAAAGTAAAGAGGATTGGGAAAAAAAAACAACCAAAGCAGACTTGAGAATTATAGTACAACCCCAGTCGGATCTAGTGGCCACTGCTATTCTTTCAATTTCCCCACCCAAATTTATCCTGTCGGTCTGGGGATTGAGCTGCCGACCTCCCAGTCCCAAGCTTGCTTCTCTAACCTTTAGACCACCACTGCTACTCAGCTGCTCATTAGAAATGGCCTTTCTTTCCCACCGGTGTTCCAGCACTCCTAACCCACAGCTCCCATGTTGTTGAGAGCTACCAGAGCTACCCTCAGCTAA
>NC_045750.1:11536780-11539834 GCF_008692095.1 Etheostoma spectabile
TTCCTGAAATATCAATACACATATTTGCAGTTAGCATTAAGCACATTCCTCTAAATCTGTAGAACAAATCCATTTTCTTTTTTTAATCTGCCCTCGAGAGACAAGGATTTTCTCCTGTGTGACTCTGCATATCTTAGCCAGCTCCGCATAAAGCCAGGCATTTTCTGTAAATAGCCGGCGCTCCACAGGGAATGTTTCACGGCATGTGACTGCTGCACTTTACAGTCTACTACTAGGCGGCTCTCTGTGTTTCAACAAAATGTTTTCTTGTCTATTAGATTAGATTACAAAATGTTATTCCATACAAAACCCAAAGCTATTTCAAGTTTAACTTCACCGTGTGGAAGTGTTTGCATTTGACAACTTCCCCTGTAATGCAAAATAACTGCCAGATGGAACATTTAACCAAAATATTAAATAAAACATGTTAATGTATTTATTGATGGATACTTCAGATGTTTTGAAATTACTACAATAAGTTATTATCTAGTAAAAGTAATGATTAAACATGCAATAAAAAACATATAATTATGGCATTATAATATTATTTTTCCCCATTTAGAGGAATGTTTAATTTATACAAGCTCCAGTATGCTTCATATGGCAATCATTTCATCCAATGCTACAAGGACTTTAAATGTTACTATATATATATATATATATATATATATATATATATATATATATATATATATATATATATATATATATATATATATATATATATGACAGTAAGTCATTTCCACTTCCTGCTCTTGTTTCCTGTGTATGTTTAACCCTAACGATCTTTGCACCCCACACCTCACTGAGTTAGTCCCCAAGCTTACAGGGATGTAACACTGCCACATTGAAGAATCCCTTAATTACAAAAAGTGTGATAGACACAGTGACAGTGTGCGTTAAGGCCAACATATAATGATGGAGAAACAAAGCTCTGTGCAGGATGAATGCTGAAACAAAGAGTCACAGGTGACATGTAGCCTCCTCAGTCTTAGCTCACCTGTTATGCTATAAAAAGTATTTTCAAAGTGCCGACTCTTCATGACTGACATTTTATATTCTGGTCTGCCCACGTCCACAGTGGACTGACCGTTAAAACATTTCACGCTGTTAGCTGCGATTGTACCAAAGATCACAGCTTCCCATCGGTGCATAACAAGCCACCGACGCTTGTACTCAACGTGCTGCACCCACACGCCCTGAAGTTTAAAGAGCCCCTTACGCAACACAGCCAGCCATTTCACACAAACAGCTGCAGCAATAGAAGCAATCCCAGCAGGTGGACAGCTCAGACATGAAACAGGTTTTGGGGATGTGCAGTGCTCGAGGCAAAGTTACAGCATCTGGAATAAGACCAATACTGACTTTTCTTTTAATGCAATAGGGAGAAACACAACAATGCAGAGAGGCAGAGGAGTATGAAATTGAGTGAAAACATTTCCTAATACTCCTGACATGAAAATTAGTTTTCTTATCTGGCACGTGGAATGTGTTGCCCTCAGCAAGTGACCTTGTTTATGCTTAAGATGTCCAGTGTACTGTATGGATATAAAGCAATTTAATTCTCTTCAACGTTGCGCTGCTTTTGAGAGGAGAAATTGTGCTTACAGATTTTAACTTAAAGATCCCTTGAAATATTAACAACCTTGCCCCTTTGCAAAGGGCCACACAATAGTTAATGTTCGGCTGTAACCACCAAGAATATCTGCACAGCAGTCACAACGCAAACTCAAGACTCTTATATAAATGCATGTGACACGCCTGCAGCAAAGCATTTGTTCATGCATTTAAATAGGACTATTAATATAATGATGGATATGTTCTACTTATAGATTCTGCTAGTCGGCCAGTCTGGTAACTCTTCCGCATGCCACTGAGCATTAGTCACTAATTGGTTTGTGGGTGACGAGGGCCCTGTAGAGAAAATGAGCTTAAACATTTGACCCCTCGCTGCTCACTCGCTGTTGTAGTTCCGGATGATTCCACCATCAAGCTCCTATTCATGCTGGCACTTTCACAGATAAACCATTACAGATGTCAAGATGTGGAAATTTCACATAATGGTATGTTGCAAGTTGTCAGTATTAACACAGACCTTTTAAATGAGATATGCAAAAACCTCTGTGCTGGTTGAGAAATCCGATTCATGACCGTGTGAGGAAAGTAGCTCTGCTCTACACGGTAGAAGGCCTTCTTGGTCTGCTATTCTCTTGGATTGTCATTGTTTAGGATAGGGCTGACATGTTGGACAATTCTCCTAAAAAAAACCCACAGCATATAAATAAGCATAACAACAATGTTCCTATTTTATAGAATATACATTGATTTTGCTGTAGCAGTAGGCTCTGAAATGGTGACCAAATTTCACCTCACTAGCAACAACGGTATCATGGGTTCAGGCAGGACAAACAAAAAGGCTTTCACGCCACCACAGTGGATTGTCAGCTGATAAAAACCATTATTGCGTTTAGACAAGGCAGACTGTTTTCCTCCTCATCCCTGGTCATACCCTGATGTTCAGTTTGTGTTGCTTTTGCACCCACAAGCCTCCTCCGGCCTGCTTCTTTATTAATACGTTTAACGAGTATGGTACCTTTGTGTAGGCTTAGCTCTCAAGATTCTGCATTTCATATCTCAGTGATATTCCAGTAATCTGCCAGTGTCTGTTTAGTTTTGCTCTGGTAGCTATGGGGGATTTAATGTTCCCTATAGATTGTTCAGTATGCTGTGTGCATTCATATGGGGACCAGAAGCTGTTATTGCCAAACCCAACCGTATTGCCATATAGCTACAAATGTTTAGAGTGTGCTGGAGCAAATTACTTGGTTGTGTAAAGAATTTTATTATCATTTAACACTTAAGTTGCCCAACAAGCCAATTTCTATAAACCCTAAAGTGTGTTCCATTTATAGAAAATGTGCCTCAGATGCAACTTCTGATCTCTCAAACAAGCTTTGGATAGCCAACAGAGAACTGAGATCAAACAGACCTCGATGGACTAGTATTAAAATGTGCAGTTGGAAGTTGTGTGTGTGTGTGTGTGTGTGTGTGTGT
>NC_045750.1:11539844-11547547 GCF_008692095.1 Etheostoma spectabile
GTGTGTGTGTGTGTGTGTGTGTGTGCGCGTGCGAGCCTTTCTGAAGTGCATGCTTTAAGGTGAGGCATTAAGGTCCCGGGGGTTCTGTGCTGTACATCAAGTGTAGTCGAGCCATTTCTTCACTTAATTTTGTGGCACGTTTGAAGGAGCTTACTTGAGCAGAAAATTGAATATAAAACACTTAAGTCACTGGACTCATACATTATGTTTTAATATTTTAGAGTTGAGTGGGGGAGTGTCTTCTGCAGAGAGGAGAAGGAGATTATGGCAAAGGTTCTTTGAAGGATGTGATGGCATTTTCAACAGACAAAAGCAGTTTTATGACTTGCTGATGCTAAATCATTCTGGTGTGTGCCCTGAACAATAATGCACCACTTCCCTCCTCTCTGTGTCACTAATAAATATACTTACCAGAATACCTACTCTTTTAAAAGTTTCCTTACATACAACCAAAATCCGACATAATGACAACATCACATTGCCTCCTTGACACTGGGAGCTTTCTATATGCTGTGTTTAGCTGAAACCCAGCCATCCTTTTCTTGGATTCAGTTTCCTGGAAATTCAACATTTTATCCTTCCTCTGGAGCTTAAGGCAAACCCTAACCCTTTCCTCAAGTTTTTTCTCAGTAATGTAAGAAAGAACTCATCTACAATTTCAATGAAGTCCTGCGCTGAATTATTTGAAAAAACACATTTCTCAGGTCAAATAATGCACAATATAATGGATCTCAATAGTCATCAAGTCTTTCATGGCAGTTTTTACCAAAAGCTTTGGGGAGATATCGGTTGTCATATATTGAGAAGTCATTTGCTGATGGCGTTTCTTTGGCTGGGTGGATCTAGGAAACGGTTCAATGGCTGTTTAGCTGAGAATCGTGGTCAGTTTGGGTGATCAATATCCTGTATCAATGTATGGCAATGTGGACAAAGTAATAGGAACACCTTGCAATGTAATACAGTCCAATGTAACATCACACACTATGGCCTCAAATACTATGGTGAATCATCATCTTTCTGACACCATAAACTTCACAAAGATTATTAAGTTGACTGGTGTTGGTTGTATTGCTTCCATATCGGCATCATTATATATTAATATATACATTATATTTGTATCTATAATAACATCTGCATTTTTTTAACAATAATAATAAACCAAATTCCATGTTTAAGAAGGTGAAATATAAAATACAAAGTCCAAGCTGTTCTATTGACGATGATTATATAGGATAATGTACTTTGGACTTGACATTGGAAGAGGGCCTCTTCATGCTCAAGACCTGTCCGGCAATATCTTTCAAGTGATTTGTTTTCCTTTGAAATGGCCTCATGGTTCTTTTTGAGCATTTTGTTTTCTTTTAGTATGAAGTCAAATGTTAGCAGTGCAGAGTAACAGATGAGGTGACCCTCCTGGGGCCGGGCTCAGAGTCAGACATCGAGTCTGATTGATGTGTCGTGAACTTGTTGTGAAACCGTTGTGATGGAATCCTCATCCGCAGTCATCATTGTCACCAATAATGACCCCTAATGAAAAATGGACCTTTATTCTTTCCATCTGTTTTCTCTGAGGCACTGCAGAGATTAATACAGTCATCGAACCTTGTGTTCAATAACCCATTTACTTTACCTCGTCTTTCACTTTGCTTTTCATATGTCATGGACCTGTGACAGTAATGCCGTGTGCATATATTCCAAGATGGTGGTGATTTTAATAAATGATTTTTAAGTCTGCACATTTTTTCAGAAATTGTAATCAAACTATCTTTTGTCCACATTACCCCATGTCCTGTATGGTGTGTTTTCCCCACCAATACCTCGTACCATTAACATAAACCCTGAGGACCTGGTGGAAAGGTCAGATGCTCAGAGCCCTTGCATTAATATAACATGTTAACAATCCTGGGCTCACAGCCATCATTTTCACATTCATTTGAGACTAGATTTATTGGAGTGAGACTCTGTGGCCGCTGTGTCTAATTGGTATTTTATCTTCAGTCCTCCTGAATTACAGACACTGGTTGGACTTAGCTTAGCTCAGTTAGCTTTGTTCCAAGTCACCTACCTTAAGAGTAGTGTCTTTTCTCAGCTCCAAACACCATAAAAACTACATTTCTCTACTTTATTTTAAGTAAAAAAATATTTTTTCTCAAAGATAAAGAGAAAGTTAAATCCTTTATAAAGAAAGCTCAGTTGTTTTCGTCTTGTGCCATCAATCACGAAGTTTCTGTCGATTATTTCATCTTGTGTTGGAAAAAAAAACAGCTTTGCATATACCGTATGCATAATGATTCATTCATTTCAATCACCTTGTTTTAATTAAGAAGGAAATGAGGTCTGTTTGAAAAAAAAGAGAGAGCTAATCTTTATTAATTGGGCGTTCTGCACCAATGCTTTGCTGAGGGGATTGTTATAAAACATTCTCTGAAGTAGCTCTCTGATGACGGTTCATTTATCATCAGCTGGAAACCTTCCCTTTAGCGCATAGAGCTAGACACACACACACACACACACACACACACACACACACACACACACACACACACACACACACACACACACACACACACACACACACACACACACACACACAGGGGACTGTCATACTGAAATCAGTTTAGTATTTTTCTAGCTGGGACTGGGACACACCTCCCTGTCTCTATCGCCTTGTCTTTTATTGCCTTTTTTTTGTTTTGATTACATGTCTGGTGCAATTCATCTGTCCTCAGCAATGAAACACTCTTTAAGAGATCTTCTGAATGATTAGTTCAGCAGTCATCTCTCAGCTAGCGGCCTGGTTTGCCCGTTGAACCTTATGCCTCTGGGTGCCATTTTGCTCCGAGGTTAGTCGTAGATCACAAGGTAATGTGGCTGGCTGGAATCGCCTTTAATCAATATCTCCTGTCAGAGATCCTCAAGCTTGTCTCGATCCAGACCCTGCAGTGAACCCTTTAAATTATCCTTATACCTGTAATTAAAGGGAGAGGAGAGGCCTTTGTGTTTCACCAGTGGGCAGACTGATTGACACACTATCTCTTTTAATCTCCAGCCTTTACATCAACAAGTGTGTAAGGCCTCCTGCGCACTGCCTGCGTGGCGCGAGCGTGTCAGCTGCGTGGCGTGTCACTTTTTATTTCGGCTCCCATGTTAACAGGTTAGAGCTTGCACGCTGCCTGCGTGACATGCACGTCTCAGGCGCTGCTCGAGCCGCACCGAAAATGCGCGCATGCTAGAAATAGGACTGACGCCTATTTCTCACGCGACCCGCAAGCATGTTTGATGCATTTCTAGGCAAAATAGAATACAAAAAGATTTTTGTCATTTTGACACAAATACATTAAATACATGACATTTCGATGCTTGAAAGTCTAGGTTTTGACATTAATGCAGATAGGAATGTACTTCATAAAATACAAATAAAATAAATAATTATCGATTTTCTAATATTGCACATTTCAATACAGAACAAAATATTCTGTAGCCTATTTTGACATCAAAACTGCCAACGTTGTCTTTGCTGTTATCAAACCGGTATATATTTATGTTTAACATGAAGTATACGACTGCTTGAGTGCAACACATTCCCACAACACTCTCTCCATGTCATTTTATCAATGGGAAACATACATGTGTACAGACAACGCTAGCAGCAGCAGTGCCGCGTCAGACATGTTTCTGGTGTGCAAAGAAAAAGAGAAGGCCACGCAGCCGCCACCCAACTGACACAGAAACGCCACGCTCACGCCACGCAGGCAGTGTGCAGGAGGCCTAAGGGGTCTCTGGAGGTTGTTGTTTGTTAGTTGTATGTGTGGGAGGGAGGAGAAAGGGAAAGAGAGTGAATATCATAAATGTTAGAGTATCAAGGCTAATATATTTTATGAACATACCACTGCATTTTTAATTACCCATAACTATAAACCAGTTGTCTGTGTGACGATGCTTGCCAAGGTTTCAGCACAAGTACCCGATTGTGAAAGAAAAATATGCCACATTAATGCATTATGTCACTACACAGAGTTGCATGTCTCAAACTGCCAGTGGCCATGTGTCAAAAACTTGCATACAAACATAATCTACTTATGCTGCTGTGGTTGATCAGCGCATGGCCGTCCATACTAATTACATGGACTCCGATTCACCGTGATGGTATATCAGTGCAGCTGACTGGGAATTAAAGTGGTGATTCCTGTGAGCGTGTCGATGCCCTTTTAGCCACCAAATCTCTCCTACAACTGCCTCTGCTGCTGCAAAGTCGGGTCACAGGTTAGCTGGGTCTTATTAAAGTACTGCCAAAGGCAATAACAGGAGTCATATTGCCTTATAATTCTCTCTTTGGTAAAGCCTGGGTTTCCATGATAACAGCTTAAGACTACAAAGCAGCAGCTTGGTTTCTTAGGTTACTTGGTTTGTGGGAATTGTGGGATTTTGGTATTTTTCTGTTTAGCTGCAACTTCTGTTTTTAACATAGTTGAACACAAAGAAGCTCAGTGCAAACACAATGTTTGAAGACAGCCTGACCCATTTACAGAAAATGAATTTATTACCCCGTATGAAAGCTCTTTCTCTCTGTGTTTGCCTAAATGTTTTCAGCTCATTAGCCTGCCTTGTGACTTTTTAATTCTCAGCACAATAAATACAATGTGTTTTAACGGCTGGTTTGTATCCCAAGTGATTTTAATTAGCAATGTCTTTAATGTGGTGGGTCTCAGCTCTTGCACTGCACAAACTGCATCTCTTTTATTTGCCTTCTGTTTTGGTCCTTAGGAAAGGCTTTTAGCTATTAATGTATATTGCTAGTTTATAATCAGGTTTTGAGGGGATGAAACAGGATGCCAAAGACTTTCTGTTCTGTATAGAGTCAATAAGAAAAAACAAAGATCTGTTTCACTGTTCTGCAGATTTTTTGTTTTTGATCCAAAGATCCAAGGCTGCGAGGCTTCTTGCAGTACTTTCTGAAGCTGAAAATGCAGCGTGGTCCAAGTTGCAGCAGTAGGGGTTGTTTAAAATGAAGTCTGCAGGCCACTACTGTCTGATCGGAGATCTGTCCATCAGCACCCGCGGCTCTTATTGAACCAGACCCCAGGAGAAGTTGGGAAGTTAGCTCCAACTGCAGCTCAAAGTAGTAGTTTGATTGATGGCATCACTTTTATTGCACTGGGGGGGATGCTAACAGACATCTGACCTGTTGCCTTCACAGACTCTCAGATTCTGTGTGGTGATTGGCAGGTGTCTGTGGCTGATATGCTTAGACATGCAATCCTTGCATTAACCCCGAGCTGCCACCCTTCTCTCCCGGTGGGTTTGGGGATGTTTAGGTTGATATTGAGCTGGCAGCTGAGAGGCAGCTGGCCCTGACGGGCTTGCTTCATCTCTGGCCTCTGGAGATTGCAGCCCAGCCAGCCACTTGTAATTAAAAGCGCATGAAGACAGATCAAGCTCTTACCTTGTCTCTCTCTCCATTGAACATGCCAGAAGCCTGAAAAAAAATCCACTAGATGCCCCAGGACCACTGACCGTCAAGGAGAGCGCCTTCATTTTTAAGCTTGCAAAAATAAGTCTCTGTTTTTGCCCTTAATTGCATCCCAAGACAATAAAGAATGTGCATTTAGCACAGATTTTATTCAGGTTTACCACAAAACTACTCATCATTATAATTCCCCAAAAAGTTTTTCTCGTACTACCCAATTTGTTCTTGTGTTTGCATGCACAATTCTGAGAATTAGTTTTCAAAGTCCATTTTTCTCATGAGAAGCTCGTATTATCCAGGAACATTGAGATACTATCTACTATGTCTGACACCAAAGGTGATATGCAGCAATCACAGACAATCATCAGCTCACTGCAGGATTGTTTCCTCTGGTCGTGGCTGTTCCTGAAGAATCCTCTCCGGCCAACCCTTTAATCTGTAACGGAAAGGCAGAAAAGAAGATTGAAAGGTTTTGACAAGGCAAGACCAATTATACATCTGCCCACTATGCATTTAAAAAAGTTTAAAAGTGCTTTGGCAATACTTAAAAATGTACTTGAATTTTGAAATTTGAATAAATCCTTGCAGGAATGTTGGTCAGGAATAGGTGACATGCACAACTGCATCTTCTCCAGGACCACATTAAATTCAAAGCATGAACTGTGATTTGTGTTTTCTATATCACCTTGGCTGTGTCTACATATCTTTCGGCTTGACAGATAGCCTCCACCTAGAAACCAACATCCATGACCTTCATGGTGCCTCTGCATCTAGGTGGACAGAAGCCATTCTCTGCTTCAACTGATTTTTTTTAAAATTGAGGTCTTGAAAGGTGCAACCTAGACGTCTGAAGCCAAGGAGCCCTTAAAATTTCACACAACACAAATCCTCACCTTCTAATACCCAAGTCTTCCCTTTCAGAGAGAAACAAACACCCAGTGAGGTTGACTATTAGCATAGAGAGAGCTTTGCTGTCAGCAGAGCTGCTATTGTCTGTCTGGCTGTGTCGATCTTCTCTCACCTTCCAGCTGTGTCTACTGGAGCTTTTCTCCCGTCAACCTGCCACAGTCCCACTCTTTCAATCAACATAGTCAAAGCAGCCTATACATATTTACCAGATCTGAATACTGTGCACTCTCACTGCCACATATTCATATTTATCTGCACTCTGATAATCTGCGCTGCCTATTTCAGATTGATTAAGGTGCTATTGATGTGGCAGCAGTCCTCAGGCTTCTCAGGGCAATACTGCTGCACCCAATGGGAAGAGCAATTGGTCCGCCCCATATGTATAAAAGTTACATTATACATTATTTAATACTGAGAAAGTAATTGATCCATAGAAATTGTATTGAGTATTAAATGTATTAAGTATTGTTATAGTAGTATGTATTAAATGTATTGAGACAAAATACCAATCCTTTTATGGTTTAAGCTTCTCAAATATGAGATGTATTTATATTACAGTATATTGAATATTTGGACTGTTAATCAGACAAAGTGATTTCTGAGGCGGTCCTAAGATGATTAGTTGGAAAATATATATTTTTTCTACACAGTTATGTTTAGATTTTGAGCCAGGTTCCATATGTGGTGTCTGCCTATTAAAAGGAAGTTTTGCCTTGCCGCTGTCGCACCAAATGTTTGCTCTCCGGGGGGGGGGGGGGGGGGGGGGGGGGGGGGGGCAGTTGTTGGGTCTAGGCCAACTCTATCTGTAACGTGTCCTGAGATCACTTCTGTTATGATTTTACACTAAATAAAATTTTAAAAATTCTCCCATCTTCTCTTCCCCCCGTGACTTATTGTTTAAGGGCTTACAAGCTTAAAGGGATGGGTATCACTGCATTAAACTTCTACTATTATGAATTTCTTATAGTTTGTTTTATCTGTCAATTTTCATAAAAAAGTCAGTCATCAAAGTGCAGTAACGTGATTCAGATGATGGCCTTACAAACAAACAGTCTGTGTATTTCTATACAGCCGGCGAGACACTTGTGTTAGGTTGCCACCCTTGCCTCTCTCGGCACCCGCTGGTCGCTCTCCATGGCCCGGGGCAGCAGAGTGGAAACGCAGCGATGCTGGCACGGCCAGTAGGCAGTCTTTGAGTCCACCCACCGTAGAGAGCACCAGTCTCCCTGTTCCATCTGTCACTCTACTCCCATAACACCCTGCTCCTGTAACGGATCTTATGACATGTCTGAACAATGGGAATAGCAGAGCTGTGTAAGATTCACTC
>NC_045750.1:11547557-11573395 GCF_008692095.1 Etheostoma spectabile
GAGCTGGGGGGGGGGGGTGGATAGGTTTGTGTTCAGAGTGAATGTTAAAGGTTGTCCCTCACCTTTACATTATTCTTGTTATTCTACAGGCTTTCAACTTAATCTGAGACACTAGTATTGTAAAACATTGTCTTTTTTATTAATTATTTCCATTTGATGGTATTGTGTGAATTATTTACGTCACTGTATGTCAGCTGTACCAACAAACATGAAGTTCTATGGTATAAACACATGATTTGGTTTCTTTGAGTCAGTTAGCTGAATATTCCTTATAACTTCTAATGTCAACATAAATCCAAGCTCTAATATGTCATATCACACTCTGCACACATTTAACCCATATTGCTCCTGTCAGTCAAAGCACTTAATGAGTGCTTACAGAGGAGAAGGGACAATAGAGCATTTGTGGTAATTCCGATGAGCAGCAGACAGGTACATCATGGGAAATGTCAACTAATTCAAGTCAGATTGGACTGGGAACCTGATGAAGGATTTACACTGACACCCACCTCTTCCTCTAATATTCTGACGTGCATTTCTGACCTGTTTCTGACGTCCCCCCCACCCCTGTCCAATATGGAGGCTGTTTGATATGCTTCCCCACTCTCCTGGACTGGTGTGTTTGTTCTCTGGCCCCGCTGCAAGTCATAATGGGCCGAGGCAAATCACTCCCAGCACAGAGCCGAGATGGTGATTGTATCAAACTGACCCCTAACCAGCTGTCAGCTCACATTTGATAAAGCATGCATCAGCACTGGTCGGTCGGCTTGGCATCCATTTGGACAGAGTGGACAGGTCTTATTCAAGCAGTTATTCCTTCTCTCGCTCTGTTTTCCTAGACAGTTTGACTTGTCTCATTCTAATAACGATGGCATCTAGTGGTGCTGCAATTTGATCCAGACGCCTCTTGCTTTCCGGTGTAAAGTCTAAAAGAAATTTCATCAAATCTCTGTTCATACAGATAATGAATAGATTGATGGATGGAACGGATGAGTTAGTACCCCACTTTCTTCTGTTACATCAGTGCTGTGAAATCTTCAGTTCCCCAGTTACCACATAGAGGGAGCTCATGCGTGTTGAGAAACCAAAACTGTGGAAATGCTGAATGAGTGAGAGAGTGTGTGTATAAGCGAGGGAGAGAGAGAGAGGT
Source organism: Etheostoma spectabile (assembly GCF_008692095.1). Taxonomy (NCBI): domain Eukaryota; kingdom Metazoa; phylum Chordata; class Actinopteri; order Perciformes; family Percidae; genus Etheostoma; species Etheostoma spectabile. The sequence continues at coordinate 11,548,708 of NC_045750.1, forward strand.
GCGGTGAACAAAATCCCATCGTAGGGGAAGAATAAGGTGACACAAACCAGCAGCTAGGATATTCATTTCAACTGCGCGACAGGTTTAACGCGCGCGCTTTCGCTTCGGACCAACTTTGGCCAAGTCGGTGGGAACCTGGTGACCGGCTGTGTGCCCCGAAACGGCGTGACAAGTTGGGAGAGGGGGTGGGGGGGGGGAAAGGACTCTCATCACTATTTTTAAATGGGTAGAGTGAGATTTGGGGGGCGTGGACGGTAGAGGAGCAGCAGTGAGCATGTTGGCTCCTGGCCGCAGCTCCAGTGATGTGCCGGCTTGAAGAACTGGACTACGCGTAGATTGAGCGGTTGTACGCGGAACCGTGCGGGCGTCTACAGCCGACCTTATGTCATTTTGAAGCCCGTTAAGCGTCCTTTGGATTTATATCTTCAACGCGCTGCCGTTCGGCGTTCCAGCGGACTATAAGGAAGGAGGATCAGCCCTGAAAAGGTTTTTTTTTTTCTTCTTTTTCTTTTTTAAGAGACGCAGCAGCTGCCGTGCGTAACGGCCGAAATCTTGTCTAGCAGCTATTTGAATGACAATAGTTTTAGGCAACTGCTTTCTAATTTGTGTCAGGAAGCCTAATTATTGGGGCTGTCTGCGCACGGTAAATCACTGATATTACATTTGGGATTCAGAAGCTGTTTCAAGAGAAACTGAAGTGGTCTTGATTTGTAAATATTGACAGGTGTTACTGTCAGGCGGAGCCTTTAATTCACTTACGGCTCTGTTTTAATGTCTTACAGCACCGCGGACTCACAAGGTCGGGGATGGTAACCAAAGCATGGATACTCCAAATATTGTTTAATGCAGTCATCTTTACTTTCCTAATAGGCTACTCGGAGAAAGCACTAGATAGTTAGTTATTAACGACCTTATAATGCGTTTGAAACGCCGAATGGGAAAGTAACCATCACTTTAGTGTCTTCTTCTCTCCGAGTTGTAGCCGATCTGGCAACAGCCAAAATGACAAGCAACGGACCTGTCATCGTTTACGAGTGGCTGAAGACCCTCCAGCTCGCTCAGTACGTCGAGGCTTTTGTGGATAATGGATATGACGATCTGGAGGTTTGCAAACAAATAGGGGACCCTGACCTGGATGCCATCGGCGTCTACATCCCTCACCACAGGCAGAGGATTCACGACGCCGTGAGGAGGCTGAAAGATGAAGCCAACGAGACGGCCAGTGGACTATACTTCACCCTGGAGCCCATGCCACCCGTAGCCGAGATTTATACCAGTCACATGGTGGACCAGTATGAGTCCAAACTGCGGGCATCTAAATCCTGGACCGAGGCCAACAGTGACCGGGCTGGGCGCAACGGTGGGTACATGGGCGCGCAGAGGAACCTGACGCTGGGCAACAGGAGGGAGCTGGTGATTTACCCCAAGCTGAAGCTGAAGATCATGATCAGGGATAAGCTCATCAGAGATGGCATCAACCTCGCCAAGCCACCCTACTCTAATAAGGTAAGAGGAACCTAGATAGACACCACCTGGCAGGCGTTACAACAATCAATGGATAAAATCTACATGTTTTATACTAACACACTGCAACATTGTGCTTCCTAACAAGTACTTTAGTTTGTCTATCCCCTTTGAAAATATGCCAACAGACCCTCTAAACGTTCCTACTATTTTAAATTAGTTAAGATTACACACCTGATTTGAAAAAAATGTTTAAAGGGGTTGTTTTTCAAAACAATAGCCACACCATTTTTTCATGATTGAAGAAATTTGTTTTTCTAGATTAAACACAGATTGAATGTTTTGCAGAGGTTTTTGCAATGAGCCAGAGGTGTTCATATAGCACAAAAGAAGCTGTCACCTTCTCGGCATCACCCATTTGTCAGTCAGAAAGAGCTCATCTTGTGTAAAGGAATATTTCGCTCATGTTTTAATCCTCAAAATAAGGTAAAAGAAACTGAACCATAGCTAAAGTCACACCGTAACATGTTCAGCCCTGCCGCACTTTGCAGAAGTGAGTGGTTGCTGTCACGGTGATTGATGGGAATGAAGTTGTTGCAGATCAATAAGCAGAGAGCTGAACATGGAGATCCTGAGGAGCTTTCACCCTGGATCTGATTTCCTGTGGAAAGGAAGAAAGATTTACAGTATGATTATTAATCTACTCTGACCTCACCTGTCCAGTGACTTGCCTCAGCATTAAGTGTGGGTGGATCAACCAGCCCCACGAGCATATAAGCCCTGGCTCTTTGCTGTGATGAATAGCCAATGGGCTATCGATGGCAGGGGCGGTAAATGAAGAGCGCCCAGCTGGGGAGGCTGTTGCTGCCCAGGAGCCAGACTGAGAGGGCCTCTTGTTTTCACGGGACTGATAGTGACCTTTCTTCAGAAGTGTCTGAATCATATGCTGTACCAGTTGAGAGGGCTCCACTGAATGACTGCTGTTTACATACAGGGAGGCCTTTGATTGGCGTGTCTGCAGGCCGTTGATGATGTGGCCTCTGTAGTTTTTGCTAGGGACAGACCACAACACTCAGTTTGCTTACAACTGAATATGTACATTGATATTCTAAAATCGTGGTTATGTCCCTGTGTCAGTTAGATTATCTGTGTGAACATGCAAATATGTACGTGGAGGTGTGTAACGGCTTTTTAGTCTAGCTTGCCATTCCAACTGAAACAGATCCTGACCGTATGCTGTTTATGTAGTATATTCATTCAATACTTTATCGATTTATGGATCTACATCATCATTTATATTGTATGACCCAAACCTATATATTACCCTGCAGAACTCGCCTGCTTCCAAATTAGCTCAAAGAGATACCAGCTTTTATTCAATTTTTGCATGTTTTGTGTAAGCTTTTTTGTGTATATCTTTTGCCATTTTGGTTTGCTGTGAATCAGACAGAGATTTAGTATTTGTGAGGGATTATCTGTCAAACCAGGGCTGAAACAAAGTGGTGGTTCCAGAAGGTAACTATCTCTACCTTTTTAGAAGGCTGTTTTTATTTAGAGGCAAAGCTTTGGCATGGAGGGGAATGAGCAGGTCGAGGTCTTTCTCTGTCGCTATCTCTTTGTGTGTGTGTGTGTGTGTGTGTGTGTGTGTGTGTGTGTGTGTGTGTGTGTGTGTGAGACCCTGTTGTTTTGAATTGGCTCCAGCCCAGTGCTTTTTCTCCCCACAAGGAGAGTGAGAGATGGAGCTGTGGGCAGCTGATGGAGGTTTGACTAACTGGGCTGTGATTGGTCTGTAGATATCTCCCCTCTCTGCCTTGAGACGAGATGTCACCCCCAGCGGAGTCTGAGACCAGAGAGCCAGACTCGGGGCAATTACAGGACACACAATGTCAATCTCAAGGGATGTTCATTGTATAGTATAACCAAGATCTCATCCACATTTAAACTGTTCTCTGTGCTCTCAATACGTAGGGATTGACAGCACAGTTCATCTTTGTGCCACCGGCTTTGTCTCCAGTGTTTGTCATTATGCAAAAAAACATTGGCAATATATGCACTATGATTCAGAAATCCTCTCCAGCGTGTGCTAGATTATTATCAAACAATTCACTGAAAGAGCTCTGCTGGGTGTAATAAATACCCATGGTCCTTATCAAGGCCATAGAGACCCCTTGTCTGAGAGAGAGAATTCTTTCTTATGATGTAAACAAACACTTGTGCTACTTGCTGCACATTTCTAGATCTCTCATTGGGGAACAATATAAGCAGGGGTCTGTTTCAGAAAGCAGGTTTAGTGAAAACTCAGAGTTAGTTAACCCTGTCATGAGGGGAACTCTGGGTTTTCTGTTTCAGAAAGGGAGGTTAATCACACCTGAGAGAGAGAGAGAGAGAGAGAGAGAGAGCGAGAGCGAGAGCGAGAGCGAGAGCGAGAGCGAGAGAAGGGGTAACTCCAGCCTGTTTCAGAAAGAGAGGTAACTTAACCTCAGAGTCAGTTGTTATGGTAACTGAGTCTGAACCTAACCTAGTCTGGAGCAGGTTTTCTCCTCTCAGTGTCCTCCCTCTGACACAGCGCTCTTCCATTTCCTCATTATTCAGTCTGTATCAGGCGCATTTTAGCGTAGTTTAAATGCATGAATAATAAACAGCGCTGGTTCATCAACAATGTTAGGCAGACTACAGAATGTTTCTGTTCCGAAAATGGCGTTTCTTTGTGTCGATGATCCTGTTGATGAAGAAGCTGTATTACTTCGAAGGGAGTTAAACATCCGTTGGGAGATGATATTGAGTCCCGACTATAGATGTATTTTAATTTTCAGATAACTACTTAGTTGAGAGGTATTGTTTTTCTTCCCAGTGTCAGTGTTGTTGCTGCAAAATGGGATTGTCAAGCAGACAAACTGACTATGACTGACAAACTTACCTTATTTTCTGTGATAAACATGTATTCCTGACTCAATTCAGAAAATTATTCTTGAAAGGACCACTTATGTTTTTTCCATAGGGGATTTTTCCATGAATATAACCTTATGACAAAAAACAAATCACACTTCCATTTCTAATTGTGTTCTAGTAGAGACTGATTACATTCTCTAAACATATGTTATCTCAATTGTTTGAAATTGAGATAAAGACAATATTTAAGGACAATATTTGTTAATAGAATATGAAGTAAAATTTTATTTCAGATTTGTTTTTAAAACCCCATATAAGTCACGGGTCAATTTGACCTGAGGGATACGAGAGCGTCCCAGAAATACAAGACAATACAAGGGTTAAATGTTTTTGTAGAGTTCCCTGGACACAAACCAGTAAGAGACATTAAAAAGAAATAAATAATTGTAAATCATAATTCTGTTAATAATGGTGCTGCATCTTCAGAATGGGATTAGTAGTAGTTTACTTTTTCGCCCAGAGGATTGAACCTAAGTGAAATGATAGGTGTAGCCTTCTACCATTCCAGTTTTTATAAGTAATATCATAGGTTATCTGCGATCAAATATGAAATTAATACACTATATTAGAGCTTATGCATTGACTCAAGCAGCAATATTCTCCCACACCAATTCTCGCTATTTTACAGCAGCTGTTGTGTTGCTTTTTTATCCAAATACATGTTCAAACTCGCTGTATGTGCGCATGAGTATTTCTGCCGACCGGTTTGTTTGTGGTTGTCACCACGGTGAATCGTAGTATCATGGCTCCGTTCATGCTGCCTTCTTATTGTGGTGGTGCACACACTTAACCCTGAGTCAACCTGCTTGGGGTTTATTGAACCAACTCTAATCAGCTGTTCTGGAACCGAAAACTCCAAGTTACCATCTCAGGGTGAATCAACTCAGAGTTTAGGGTTAGACTCAGCTTGTTAAACCTCCTTCCTGGAACGGACCCCAGAAAATTTGGTGCTGCCGGTTTGCCTGGCGAATTGACTGCAGTTGTAGAGTTAACGTTAGCTTCATTCTTTTGGATAAAACTTTCTGATACATTTCTTTTACAGATATTTTTTGGTCATTATTTGACAGGACAGCTGAAGACATGATAGGGGAGAGAGGGGGGGGGAATGACATGCAGCAAAGGACCGCAGGTTGGAGTGTAACCCGGGCCCGCTGCGTCGCGGAGTGAACCTCTATATATGGGTGCCCGCTCTACCAACTGAGCTATCTGAGCACCTCTTTCTCATACATTTCTGACATACTAAGACTAAGAATGTTAGCGTTTTCCTTTAAAGTATTTATCAAGTATACAGTTAAGTTAGCAGTATGTCTGCTTTGTTTCAGAGAAGTACTGTGTTGTAAATGGTGCCAGGGAGCAGGTTGTGTTGTCTGGTCGCTGGTCACACAATTGTGATCCCAAAACCATAAGTGATTATCTGAGGATGTGAAGACTTTGTATTATATTTGTGCAGCTTTATAGAGTCAAATTCTGCATCTTTTGCTGCTTTTCTTTCATTTAATTAGGCTTGGCACTGGCTGTTGTGGTCTATATGATCCTATCCTTGTAAGATTTGTTTTTCGAACATTGTATGTAATCTGTCATGATGTTATGTTCAAATCTGTGTTCTCTTCTTTCACCTGGTTGCAAGACAAATTTTTCTTTGGGGTCAATAGAGTTGACAGGTTTTGTAATTGTCAATTAGATGCGGAGGACAAGCGCAATGGTTTGGCTAATACTGCTTCTTCTTTAAATAATTCTGCTTATTGACAAACTATTTGAAGATGTGTTCTCGTCCAGAGTCTGGTGCTGGAAATGGCAGACACAGTCCGTCATAATAGCGCCTCACTGTTAGTGCTGTGTTTGGGGAGGAAGTAGAAGCTAAACACTGGGAGATTCTCCATTGTTTGTACGGAATGCTGATGGAGCCGCATGTCCTTTCTCTTCTGGTCTGTTTTACATTCCCAATTTCCGTCCATTGAAACGGGCTGCGACGGCAAGTGTCCAACATTGTGCAGATGGGTGGGTGATAAAAACCTGGGTGTCATACAGAGAGAGAAAGGGTTGTAAATAGATGGGCACAACTTGTTTTTGCTGGTTAAACAAGGCTTGGTGAGTGCTTGGGTTGGAGGGCCACTGTCTCCACTACAGTTGGTGTGGACAGTTAGATGTCCAAGGCCTTTCTCAGGCTCCCACAGAACAGCTGATCAAATGTTGTGGGTGGGAATCATGAAGCCTCCAGCTTAACTGGCCTGAAGAATGTAGGAAATGCATTAGACACCCAGAGGTGGTGTTTGTCATGGGAGAAGCAGAAGGAAAGGTAGGTAGGTAGGTTTTATTGGCTTTCCATCGCAAAAAAAGAGGAAGTTCACCACTTTACACGCTAGACACTCACATCACTTCCTGTTTTAGTCTTTTTATCTTGATTAGTATCCCAGCACTCTTGCCAAGCAGGAAATTAGGTTTTTGTTTAAGATGACCCTCTGTTGGCCCACTGCGGTTATTGAGGGCCCTCCGGCTGACTGGAAGCTGCAAGGCATGGTGGAAAAAACAATAATTTGAGCTGTTTTACCTTTTTAAAATATGTGTAATTCAAAGTTTTCAATTGTTTCTCCACTGCAGTGTAGAGCCCGACAATAAAGGATTTTTAAGGCTGATACCGATGGTTATTAAAAAATGCGATATTCCGATATCGGCCGATATACTATATATTAAAAAAAATAAAAATAAATATCCAGAAACGCGTAACAAAACATAAACAAATTTCCTTAACATTAGTTATTTGTAGTAGTTAATTAGTTAATGAGTTCTCACTAAAATATGATTATAATTTGTTTTATTGTCACATCAGAACAGAGGAACATCAAAATATATTAAAGTTCCACTTCAGTGTGACCACTCCAGGCAAAGCTTTTAATGAGTTTCTCATTTAGTCTGTTTTTTGGCGAATATCCTCTTCATCTCTGTCCAATGCTATAGGGCTGGCATCCTGCCATAAGTAGGGAGAAAAGGCTTTCACAACATCCTCAGACTTTTCCGTGCGCTCTGCTGAAAGCTCTGTTTGCTTAGTCTTTATTAAGGGCTTCTTAAAGGCATAATCAACCAAGGACTCATAAAGGGGAAGTCATAAAGAAGTGAAGGACCAGCCTATATTGTCCTGAGAGGACATAGAAAGTCAATTAGCAAATTGAGCTGCTGTTTATAGAAAAGCAGGGTTATGTGGAGCACTAAAATGGGACGGATCACATTCCGAGAAAAAGTCACATATACACCCACTTAGTGGCTTTTCTTGTAAACAACTCGCATTAAGGGCCTTTTTAAACCAGCTTTGTTAAGCATAAACTACAAGTACCATTATTCAGAGAACAGCTGGGCGTGGTGGGGACTGATTGTAATCACAATGACCTTTGACCTCACTGCTTTTGACCCTTCGACTAAAACACAAAGCATTGGTGTGATCTCAGCCGAGGCAATAAAAACAGACCTCACGCTCCTTTACTTCTCAGTGGTTGCCACAGCTAAGCAATGTCAAGTTTACCTTACATTTTTTAGAGTCTATCGCCTCAAGTGCATCTGCTCACTTTCCCATCTGTAGAAAATTGTGTGTGCAATAATAATCACACACAAAAATAATTGTGTGTGAGACAATTTGCACATTTTAGCTTCTGTTAATCCAACAACAATAACTGGAAAAGTATCCACATCACATATGTATTTCCTTCAAGTGCTGTAACAGCAAAAACCTATCCATTCGCTGGATGGTTTTCCATCCATTTGGTAATCTAGTGAGGGACTTTCTGTCACGACCACTGATCTCCTGGGATCCTGTGCAAATGTGGGAAAGCTGTACTTGCAGTTGGCCTTCTCATTTCAGCAGGAAAGGGTGAGAGGGGCTCACTCCTACTGTGCTGGTTCTCACATGATAAACTGGCTTTTAAGCCTCTTTTTTTATTCCCCGAACATGTGAACTTGGTTAGAAAGATGACATTTCACAGAGCTGAAATTCACCATTCCACAAAACTTCACAGAGCTTTCTCTCTCTCTTGTCCAATGATAATCTCAACATTTAGACATTTAGTTTATGTTGAAAAATTGAATTTATGTTTGTGGCAGTATAAATGTCACTGTCTCTAGCCTTGGTGATATAGTGTTTTTAAATGACACATGGGAGATATAGTATATGTGTATCACTTAAAGTTATGCAGTCATGGTAACGGCTTCAAATAAAGCAGCCCAGGCGGGCAGTACAGCCATTTCTTTTTTCCACAGTGGTGGGGAAAAGGTCCTGATGACACACATTCATGACAGATACATTATCAGGCTGTCTGGAAGCTGCTGAAACCTTGGACCAGAATAGCTCTGTCTTTACATGACCACATAGTATCGGCATTAGGAATGGCTGCATTATTAATACTAATGCATATCCACCTTTTTTATTTTATTTTTACGTGTTTTCTAATGTTCATTGGACAGGTAGTAGGAATGCACTTTGCCAATTCAGTATTTAGTTTGTGTTCTCAGTTATAAGGTGAAAAAGTCACTTTTAGTTGGCCTCATAGAAAACCCATTCAAAGGTATTATCCAAATACATTTTTACTTCCATACTAAATTATGTTTGACATGTTAAACTCCTGTCTGAGTTAGTATCATGTCTTTAAACTCAGGGCTATATTTTATGGTTCAATGCACAGAAGGCAACAGCAAACAGAGAAACCATGTTCAGTGGCTGCTGTAAACATGTTTGTTTTTATACATTTCTTTACCAGCTATCACTCGCCGCAGGCAAATGCAAAACACCAGCTTGTTTTTTTTCAAAAACCGTGTGCAGTAACCTGAAGGAATCCTATCATAGTAACAGCAGCAGCCCCTGCTATAGTTACGGTACACAATAACGACCCTGCAGTCCTCTTTGAGCAATAGAGATATCGAGTGCCCCACCAGGATGGAGAGTGACAAGAGAGCAGGCCTGAGCATCTGTCTGTGTCAGGATCCAGATTGCAAACGCACTTGCAAATCAACAGATCAGCACATGTTTTCCCTCTCTCTACATCTCCATCAAGCAAATACTCATTACTACTCTCGCAGTGTTTACTCTGGAGGGTACAATTACTTTTTCTCATAAAAAGTAACAGAATATTTTAAATAGGCGACCATACATTGTTGCATACTGTACAGGTGCTCTATGTGTGCTGTCAGTCATCTCAGGGATTGGTTTCACTGCTTTAGGTAGTCATTTGCGACTTACAGTCCAAGAAGGGTAATTACTGCTTCACTATTCAAGCTGGGAGAACAACATAAAGATATTTAAACAGGTTTTTCCTGTAATCTTACAGATGATGTGTTGCTGGTTTTATGTGGCAGACATTTAGGGTTGGTATTATTGCGTAGTGCTAGTTTAAATATTGCATAGGCTATTTGGTTAGGCAGCACTCTTATACAGTATTATTTCTGGGGACTCTAAGTCATTGTGCTGAAAGGGTCAGATCAGCAAGAATAATCTATGAAGGTCAAGCCATATTTCATAAACCACTTACTGAAGGTTAAATCTTGCGTCATCTGTAGGTTCAAGGTTAAAACTGCAACTAATGATCATTTTCAAAAGTGATTCATCTCCTAAATATTAATTTGAAGAGTGTCAAGGCTTGGTCTCAATTGCTTGTTTTCTTTGACTTACAGTTCAAAACCTTATTAAATGTGCGCCCATATAAAATATAGAAATGTAGCAAATCCTTACAAGTGAGAAGCTGCAAATGTGCACTTTAATATGATAAAAGGATTAAACTATGAAGTGTTTGATGAAATTGTTGGCAATTAATTCTCCATGAGTAAACTAATCAAATAATAGATTAATCATCCAACCGTTGCAGTGCTAGTTATCTGCTTGTGTGTGCATGAGAGGATAGAAACTAGACAGTCACAAGCTCCTTTTCAGAAGTATAACTCTGCTCTTCTAAAAACATGACAAAGCGTATTCTTGTCATTTTTCTCAAGCTGTGCTTCTAGATTCTGCCCCAACTGGATGAAATAATCCTCTTTCTTATGAAGATGCTGTTAAAAATTAACAGTGACAGCGTTCCCTGCTTTGCCTGGGGATCAGACAAGCTCCGTAAATCAGCATGAGGGCGGAGACGTACTCTGTTTTACTTGATGTTACCTGCAACTTGGTAGAGGATTTCTGAAAGCACTGAGCCAGTTTGGGAGGGTTGAAGCGCCGCCACCTACAACAACTTAATTGTCCTACATGTAGCTACAGTTTGGGTCATGTCAGCCCATATTATCTTGGACTGTGTTTTAGGGGTATAATGTAGGGGTGTAGAGAGATGAGTGAGGCATGATAGCAGTGAGTATGAGTGTTTGTGAGACAGACAGGGTGAGTGTGTATAATTACCTTGTCTGAAGCTGCTGCCAGCTTGGTGTATGGAACGCAGCACAACCCCCCCCCTTATCCCTAATTGGTCCTTTTCCAAGGCATGAGGGCAGGACTGCGCTGAAAGCTTTGATCATGTAGACCACACCAGTGTCGATATGTCCCTACCTGAGTGCTTTTGTAGTGGCTGTGCTCGTCAGGGGATTAAGCAATACTAAACCCACCGAGTGCCTGTCTGTCTCTTGCTCTGGCCTCCCTGCGGCTCTACATACCTGAATCTGAACCCTAATTACCTGGCAGTTACTACGTTCCTCAAACACGCCTACGCAAACACATTCGCACACGTACTGTGTATTGCACATGCACTTTTACAAAGGCTCCGACGGCGTTTCAAAGGTATGCTTTTGTCTTGTGTGGTTTGCGCCATTTAATATTATAAGCATTTACAAAACATTTATGGGTTCCAGCGCATTCCAACACAGATGTTAATCTGTGTGGGAAGCCGAGTGTTGTGTGTGTGTGTGTGTGTGTGTGTGTGCATATATCTCCTTACAAGTGAACACAATGGGACGCGCGTCACCTGAACTAATATTAATTAAGGGAAAGTATTGGGAGTATGTGCTGGTGACAGGTGCTTAGCTGAAAAAGTACACTAACGGCAATTTACATGGATCATGTACAGTGGATTTTGACAGCACAAATAGTCATTTGTAGTTTTGTAAGTCACTGATTTAGATTTTTCTGGCATCAGGACAACCTAACATGAAATGAATATAAACTACAGAATTAGGCATAGGTCACATTATGTTTTTATTTTCCTCACCCTTTAATACGTTTTCTCTGAGAAGAGGTTAAGTTGACCGAGCACCTCTGTCCAAATGTGCTGCAGGCAGGCAGCCAGTCAAACTCTTCATTAGTGGATTAATCTAGACACGCTCACTATGGAAAGCTGGAGTCCATCACGCTAATTGCTGCTTTTTGACCCTTGTACATGTACAGAGTTACTTTTTCTTTTCATAAAATGTTAATCACTTTCCACATTGCTTCATGAAGGGATGAATAGGGACTCCACTGAGACTGCTGAGGCTGTAGGTCCCCAAAACCATTTTTGGTTTGAATTGGAATCCCACATCATTAAAGCTTGAGTAGGAGTTGGAGTCTTGTGGCTACTGCAAAGAAAAGTCTGGTCAAGTTTTGTTTTTGTTTGGGTTAACCTTGCACATTATTCAGTTCACCCATTCTAATCTTACCGAAAATACACAGTGAGTGAACTCTAGAGACAGTGGATTATACTGTATAAACTGAAGAAGTGTCTAAATTCTGGTGTGTAGCCACCACACAAATGCATGTGTGCTCTACAAACGCTGCACTTTTTCCACTGCTGCTATCCCTATATGCATATTATTTATGGACACTTTTGCAAGCCATGTATGGTCACCCTTTGTTAATGACTGAGCTGTGCTCTCGTTGTTCTGCTTAATCTGCTGTGGGTGAACCGCCAAACCGCAATTTTCATGTCAGCAGATCTTTAAACCAATGCTCTGCCAAACCAATCCCTGTTTACTTTAATAGCCCTTGAGATTTCTTTCTAAAGGAAAGTATCTCAGACAAATTTGGAAATGCGTAGTGTCTTCTCTGAAACCACAGCATTTTTTTTTTTTTTACATGATGGGATTGACCTCAAGGGCACGTCATCATAGTCCAAGGATCTTAGATCAACTTCCGTTAGGGTTTGTATTACACAGTCAACTAGAGTCTGGGCTTGACTTAAACGTGTGAACAAAGTCATCAGAAAGCTTGCCTTAATTGAATTTGGTCTCGTTGGTAAACAGCCATCGGAAAGCTTGTCTTTGCAGTTGGCCTGGTGTGACTTTTACTGAAAGGCACTAGTTTATGTAACCAGTCAAGTGACACATTTTAATACTCAGCTTTGTTCAAAGAGGATTAGGCAAAATAAAAGTATTTCAACATGGGGGATATTACAACCATAGAAGCTTATTATGAGCATTTGATTATTCTAGTTTATATCATGGAATAACAAGGAGAGCTGAAACACAGGAGGTTTCTCAGAACAGCTTTGCATTCTCTAGCTCAACATTTGTCCTTTTGAATAATTATTGTTGCCCCTTTAGGCCAGAGTTTCCCTGCATAGCAACAGCAGACTTATAATCTGCCCCTAACGTGCAGCGGTCACGCCCTTTGTTGGCAGAGGAAGTGCCGTAAATCTGCAAAAATCACCTCTTCTCTGTGAGTCCACACAGCGCAGAGCTGATGTCACACACAAAAGCCAAACAATGAACTGTCTGACTGACAGCTCGCCGTCCAAGCCTGAGCAGAGGGGTCATGCATCGGGAATTTTCTCTGCTCCGCCAAACATCCTCACCCAGTTTCGCTTCATTCTTACTTACTTACAGGCAGGGGAGACAAACTGAAATACAAATAGACAGACTGGCAGACCTGTCAAGTAATGGAGGAGAGCGATAGAGACAGACAGTTGGTTGGACAGGCAGACCAGACAGTTTTAGACGGACAGAAAAACTAGCAGACACAAAGAGAGGACAGCAGAAACTGAGATGGATTGATAGACAGAGAAAATAATGTGTTTTTGGAGTCATAAATATATCTTCTCTCATCTTAGACTTTTTAAATTAAGCACTGCCACTATTACCCATTATGTACATCTAATAACCTGTTTTCATTGGCCTGTACAAGGTTGTGTTTGCAGTGAAGCAATTACTCTCATCACGTACTATACGCTCCAAAGAAGTCAAAAGTTGAATAATTAATATTGAACCCATTAAGATCATGAGTCAGTTTATGAACCATGTAAGGATGGTTTCTGAGGTTTGCAGATATAGTGACTTAGTGAAGTATTCTTCTATGGAGAGAGTAAAGCCTGTAGAGCCTTACATTAATTTGTCCCTTGAAAGATGCATCACCTGAACAAAACCAAAATTCCAGCATGAAGTACCATGATTTAGGATTATTTCACTTCTTTTTTGTCTTGTATCATGCTCATTTTTATATCTCCATATGGCAGCAGGTGTGGCCATTAAGGAAATGTTTGGGAACGCTTGGCATTGAGCGTCTCTCAGGACTGTATTGTGATATACGCCCCCACCCCCCACCCCTCATATGAGAATACACTGTCAGTCCAGAACAATGGGCTGCAGGACTGGGCTTCTTCTCCCAGCCGCCCCTGCAGCTCTGATCCCCGTCCACTCCATGGAACATTTGAATGCTAGTAAACCCACCTACCCCTCTTTAAGTGCACCCCACTCTCCCCCAGAACAAGCAGTGCCCCCATTTCACCCAGACTTGGTCAAAGGCAAATTCCTAAAATTGCAGTAGATGCCCTAAATTGTGCAACAGCTGACAACTTCCACCCTTAGTGTCCTCAAGTGGAGTATAGTTGAATCAGAGAACTAGATTACCTTGCTAATACTTCCCCCAAGATGACAAAAAGTCTTTACTAACTCCAGTGGCAGCCATACTTAGGCTTCTTTGGGAAGTAGACGACAATACAGCAGTGGAAGTTGAGGGCAGCAATTATGTGTGGAGACCGTCTTCATTGTCATGCAGGAATCCCACAGCCGGGCTTATATCAATTGTTATGTAAAGTGGCCATTCATATTTTACATATTGCTTGGAATGGAGGTTCTGGTTTGGGCTTTGTGTGGAAATGATACAGAGATGAGGAAAGGACATGTCTTTTAATATGTTTTTACCGTGATTCTCTTGTCTCTTTTTTTTATCCTCCTTTGAGAACAATATGCCTGAACACACATACACAAACCATCACTTCCTCTCTTTTTCCACCAAACATCACTTCCTCTCTTTTTCTACCATCAGCTGCACGTTTCTTTAAAACAAAGGACACTAGTCCCTCCTTTTTAGCAGAAAAATGTAGGCCACACGCACCATCTTTTAAATTTTTTTTTATTTATAAATATGTTTGTCGAGAAATCAAAGCCCCTCACCGTTTCTGTGATCATTACCCAGCACAACAGAGTGCACAAGTGTTGTTAACGTTGATTAGCACAAGGCTTCTCCTGTAATCCTAATCAGGATATTGATGATGAACCCTCTTCACTTGGGGGGGGAGGCTGAAGAGGCTTTTGTTATGAAATGGCATTATGTCCTCGAAGGCTGAGACTCGGATGTGACTGTTTATTCCAGTCAAAAAAGCAATGCTGTTTATACAGTCTGAGGGAAGTGATTTAGACAATTCCCCATACTGCTTCTCTGAAGTAATAGTAGTAGTTAATTAAAGTTCCATCAGTTTTTTTCTCTTTGTCTCCTCTGTTTAACCATGGAGCTATACTAACTACTGTACAGTCTGTAGCACCAACAGATGGGGGTGGGGGGGATTCTAAAGGGTAGTAGAGTCTAATATGATAATAAGCAAATATAGTAACATTATTAACAATATTAACATGTAATATTGATAATACCACAGTACTATTTGTGCGGTTGTAAAAAGGAGGGTCTGGTGTTCCTTCTGCCAAATCCCTAACCCAATATTAAATGCTTGTTCTTGTGTCAACAAGCTGAGAAATAAATTGCTTTTAGACTGTTTAGAGCCCAGTCACAACACTATGGAGCCATGCGCAATTTTGGATGACAAATAAGTTGTTTACAAAGTCAAAGACACTTTGACTATCTATCAAACACAACTCAATGCTTTAGGGTCAATAATACAGTTTTCCTTTCAGGTAAACGGCACTACAGGAGTATAGGAGCAAATTTACATGTCACCACAGCACCAGAGTTATCTTTTTTAGTAGATATCTTTTTTTTCAAACATCCCCATTTCAGATTTTAGAAATGTCAAATGTATTACTTCCTATCAACCAGAAGATATTTTTAGATAAAACCATGCACACCTACTGTGCAGAACAATAACTTATAAAACTATATCATTTTTAACTGAATGTGTACAAGTTACATCACTGTTAGAAAAAGAGGTGACCAAAATAAACACCTACTTTATGTTAAATCAAATTTAAAGTGCAAGTTCAATTGAAGTTTTTACCAAGGCCTTGCTGCTTGTGTTTCTCCTCTAAGAGGAAGCGGGACATTTTTGTTCTAGCTGCTTTGTAATGGCTGTCTCATCACTACTGTGCAATGCCTGCTGTGAAGCAGGCCTTTACTTGGTCCTCGCTGCGACAGCTGCGTGAGAAAGCAGACATGCATCTCAGTACCAGTTCGTATTCCAATAGGCCACGGGGGTCTCTAAATTCATCTTATGTAAGCTTCTCAATATCTACAAGACTTAGATGTTGTCAGAAGAGTCTTGGTGAGAAAAATGTGGCATGTCGTGCTTTCTCTCTCACTTCTGGGAGTTGGTGTGTCCAGACTCAATTGGGAGATGATTACAAAATGAGAAGACATACAGTACTTGTCTCTGCCAGTCCTGTACAGTAAGTGGTGAAAAAGCCTTTTTACTGGAGGAAAGATATATTTACTTGCTTGCAGCATATTTATTAAATGGACCCTACTTGGTTACAGGAGTTCACTTTCTTCTGTATCCCCTTTGTTGTTGAAAATACTGATCAAATTCAGCATCACAACCACTCCTTGCCCCTGTAGTCCAGTGGCGGATTAAAAGCCATGCAGGCTCTTGCCAAGGACGCTTCCTATCGAGTCAGCACTTTGGCCCCCAGGAGATGGAAACAGCCCTGGGATGTAAAACACCAGCAGAAGAGTGTCAAGGCTTCTTTTTTCTCTCCAGTGAGGCCTAGAGCTGAGGCTGTGTGTGTGTGTGTGTGTGTGTGTGTGTGTGTTTGTGTATATGTGTGCACGCTCAGAAGGCTTAGTTTGATATCTGCCATTCCAGAATCCTCTCTCCTCCGGCACTTATCGGACATCAACGCTGCATGTCTACTACTTTAACATATTAACACTGCTCCTAAACTTAGCCTAGAGTGTAAACAAGTACAGCATTTTGATACCGTTAAGCCTCTTGATATTTTGGAAATCCCCAGTAACAACTTCTCTATTGGGTGTTCTCCCCTTGTTGAAAGGGACCATGAAGTCTGGGTATTTATGTTGACAGTCCCCACAACCCTGAGTGAAGCCCCCCATCGAACCCCATTCACAACCAGCTCATTATGGGATGTCAAATCTGGCATCCTTCCTCTTTTCCAAGCCATGGAAGTGTGTTTTTTTGTCTGTAATAGGTTACCAAAGCAACATGTAGGAGCACCGCTGAGAGGTTTTGGTGGTGCACTCTCCTATGATCCTGTGGACAATAAGCCTGGTGACAGGCATCGCTGACATGCCTGCTGCACTAATCATAATGACAGAGATCAGGTCTTGCTGCTCGGTTAGGGCTTTCTGGGTGTCATATACTGATGGGCAGTAGGCGATTTAAGCCCAGTGCTACAATTCCCCCAACTGCTTTATTTGCTTTCCATCTTGCATGTCACACCTCAGGATTTGAAAGACGGGGTGCAAACCAAAGCTAAAGAAGTAGGTCACTCTGTATTAAAAGAATGAATGATTGAGTGTTTATGTGTAGTATGTTCAATAAGTCTCAAATGCAGTTCTGCTAAATACCAAGCCCTTGCAGGAATGCATCATTATAGGACCCACAGTCATTCAATCCTGAAGGGTTGGGGCATGTCCTGTAGGAATATCCTGACTCAGCCAATCCTGGCATGGCCGCAGGCTTTCAGCTGCTAATTTGCTCCTAACTGCGTGTCACGTATCTGCCTACTGAAGGTCAGAGGTTGAGTGGAATCGTTCATCTGGTTGCTCCACAGAGGTGGAAAAAGCTGCGGCAAAACGGGAAGCGTAGCTTGTGCTGGGTCGACAAGAGCTGCTCAGGGGGCCTTGAGCTGCCAAGCCCCCATTTCCACGATGCAGTTATTATTAATATGCTGCTTATTAGGAGAGAGAGAGAATGTTTATTCTTCTCCTTCCTTCCTTGCTTTGCCTGTTCAGTGCATTTGGGAGATTGCTGGGAAGGTGTGATTCAATATTTGTATGCGTTGGAGAGTTGGGCACTAGTGCCTTCAGGAGGAACAAAGCACAAACTGCAAAAGCAATTTTAGATTTTGGAAGCCTCAGTTGATATTTTCTAATATTTTAGACACTACCACACTTGTGGTTGATATTAAAATTGCATCTACATCAACCTTTAGTCCCCAATGAACATGTGTTGATGTTTTTTGACATTTCCAGTTGTTTGTATTCATTGCTGTAATAGAAACATCTTCTTGATAACATCTAGAATGCATCTTCTTTTGGATGCATTCGATGATGGGAATCACACTTTCACATAAAGGTAAGACACTTCTTACTTTCATGTACCAATATGATCAGCACTCTTTGTCTCCCACTCTGGCTTGAGTCAGGGCTGTTACACCAGCAAAATCAGTGCATCAGACTCACATGGCCTCAATATCGTGGGTGGAGGCCAGCTTTAAGTCAGATATTACCCCTCCTCCTCTTTGTTATCTCCTCTGTAAAAAGGAACACCAATAATTAACATATGAGTGTAGCTTGAGCTGCACTACACACACTGCGGCAGAATTGAATAGAACGATTGTTTAGAACATGATCAAGTGGCTTCATAAGACTAGCTAGCAGTGTTTAACACCCTCTGTACTGTGAATGTCAATGTATGCAGTTTAGTCTCATCTCCAGTGAAGCCATAATTTGTATTTATTACACGATTGTATATTTTTTGTTTTTTGTGTGTTTAATTCATCTGTTTATTCACTGTGAAAGAGTTGCCTCTTCATTAGAATTTTAGTACAGTAGCAAGGAAGGTGCAGAGAAAACTAACAGTGTGTGTGTGTGTGTGTGTGTGTGTGTGTGTGTGTGTGTGTGTGTGTGCGTGCGTGTGCGTGTCTTGTCTGCTCTGTCTATCAGCAAAGGAAACTTGCTGACAGAGGCTCTTTGTTAATGGGGGGGGGGGGCTGGGGGTGAGGAGACTGTCAAACAGGCAGATTAGTGCTCATTGAAATCCTATAGGAAAGGTCATTTACATAGTGCTGCTTAAATCCACTTGTGACCTCATTCCTGAACCCGTTCACAATCCTGACACCCTCCACTCAGGTCTGACATGGTTTTGTACACATATGGTAGGACATGCTTTTCATGTGCTTTTGCTATGTGAGCGTGGCCCTCCAGTGTAATGGGCAGATCATGTGTATCAACTGGCCATTTTTCCAGCTGACCTGAAATAGTTAAAGTTACAGAGTTTCACCCTACTGTGATGTTGGTTTTTTAGGAGCTTTGGCTGACCCCAGCACATTTTTCTGTATGAATGCTCAGTTTTTTTCAGACTGCTGAGACTGACAACAGGAGTTTGTCTGGTAACGTTGGATAAGAATGTGGAAAAGACTAATGCCCACTGTGATGAGAAAGATGCCAGGTCTGTGGGGGGGAAAAAGGCTTCCTGCTTTTTTTTTTTTTTTTACAAATATCTAGTTTTTTCTTTCACTCCTTATTGGCAAATCTGATAAGGTAGTAAACAAAAGTTGCTGGGTCTCTATAATGTGTGATAATCTAAGACTCCTCAGCTGTAGAAAATGAGAGAAAGACTCCTCAGCTATAACAAACATAAAAATAATAGTTATCATATAGTTAATATATAAATAGTTTACAATAGATGGGAAAAGGCGATGTTTTTATTTAGTAGTACTGAATTCCATAGTATACTATACTCAACATTAAAACTACCCATCCCTTTATAGACACATCCCTTAATTGTCCCTAAAAAATCTTTAATAACAAAACTTCACAAAACAATCAACGGAAATTTCCAAAATTGGCAGAAATGCAATACTCTTAAGGCTGAACCGTGTCCCATCAGTAGCAAAAGAGGGAACTGAAATCCACGTTTCAAGTGCCTCAGCTTTACCATGGCAACAATTGTCATTGAAGAGGTTGCAGATGTGTCTTTCACGTGACACTTTATCAGACGTCTTTGTGTGTTGCCAAATAGTGGCCTTCAGTGTGCTTTCATTGTCTAGACTGTTTGCGCGTTGTGTTGATGTACAAGTGTTAGTACGTTATTTTGTAATTCCTCATTAATGGATGAGTGGTATCCTTGATAGGCGGACACTCTCTACACTTTTGTCTGGCAAAATAAAAGAAAGAGAGAGAGACTTTCCGAAGCAAGCTGCAGAACGTAAACAAACCAGAAATACAATAATGAGTTTAAATCTGAGGTTTGTCAGATTTGTATTATGGGGTACGCTTTACTGAGCAGCAGTTTGCATTGCTTTAGCACTATGTCCCTCTGGCTTTCTCACCTTCTGATACATAATGACAACCATAATCTGATTGGACGTGGAGGAATCTCTCCCCAACAGCTGCAGGTCCCTGTAAACAAGAGGATCCTGCATGGCATGTTCCTATCACACTGTGACAGGTTTTCACTGTTTTGTTTCAGTCACAGTTAAATTTCCTACAGAAACAAGGCCCCTCTAATGTCTGGTCTAATTTTGCTCACTCATGCCGTGATGAATTGGAAATGGTATTAGACCACGTGGAGGAGGTAACGTTCTCTGCTTGCAAAACAGCCGGGTGCGGTGTGACTTGTTGTATCACGGCTACAATTCTCATTGTGTAGCATTGCACATCTCAGTATTGATTTACTCTTGCTTGCATTCGGGTGCATTAATGCAAATGCATTGGTGCATGCATGGATCGCTTGTGTCAATACTGGAGGGGGTGACAACAGAGGTGTCAAACAGTCCCAGAGATCGACAGAGGCCAGAGCGAATTGTACTTGTCTGATTTAACCTCTCTGTCTCTCACACACATACAAAACAGAAGAGAGCTGTATTCAGTATGGGCTACTTTGCCAAGTAATGGTAAGCAAAGGAGAGGATGTTTCCATAGATCACAAGTGACTTATTAAATGTTGAATTGAATGAAACTTTTCTTTATATAGAGAGTTACAGTTGACAAAAAGTATATCGCAACACAAAAAGCATCAATGATTGTATCCAGTCGTGGCTACAGCAAGAATTAAACATTTCTGATTATGTGAACCTTCCTCCAGCAAAAAACTACAAGAAATCCCATTACTCATGCTGCCATTTGTCATCACACTTGAGTCATTTAGTCAATAAATGGAAACGGATCTTTTTTCTTCTCAAAAGTAAATGTATAAGGTTTTACTAAACTAAAGATCATTTTAATATGAGGTATCCGTGTCGGTTTCTACTTACATGTGCACTTTGTGTGTTTCCTCTGGATGGTTGTTAATTTAACACTGTACAGAATCATTTCCAGTTTAGTGCTTCATTTCCCCACTGTTCCCCTGTCTCAATTAATCAAGGTTGCTGAAAGCAGCACTCACCCAGGGTCACCTGTTTTGCACCAACACACGTTTAATGGTCTTGCTTTAACGATGTTGTAATAATTCTTCACTTTGAACAATGCACAGTGTCAAATTAACTGCATTCCCAACTTTGCAGAGTAAGGACTTCACAAACCATTTCAGTTATTCCATCCTTACAACCTACATAACTTTTGGATATTTTACATGGAATGTAATGTACCGGTACATTGTTGAAGTTCCTTTTTGTTGTTAGGGCAGTTCCTGTTTATCCTTAAAAGGAATACCAAAGGGGTTATTAATCATTGGTAATTGAAAACCCTGCTGGGATTAAATGAGTCACAATGTGACAACAGAGCTGTGTAAATGCCCTGCAGAACTCCAACTCTGTGTCTGCTTCCTGTCGGCTCCCCTTTTCTCTTCATGGTTGCAAAAACACAAACTGATGTTCCTAAACCTAAATTCATATGACAGCATCTCTACATTTATATTATTGCATGTGAGCGACATGATTCAGATCAAGCTGCACCACCAGGGACCAATCTTACTGCACACATGTGTGTCAAAGCAGCGATTTAAACTTTTGCGGGTTGGCAGAATAATTCATGCGCATTTAATTTAAACTCAGTCTGTTGCCTTTGGTGAATCACTTAATTTGCATAATATGCAATAATAATGGGCCCTTTTTTGTAAAGCATATCATTTTCACTTTGCTTTTACCTATTATAAAAACCTTTTTTTAATTTTAATTTTTAATAAAAAAATAATATTCACAGAAGGCTCAGCCGCATACTAAAACAGGAACATGATTATTCTTGAATTGTTTATAAAAGACATGAATCATCGTTGTTATGTTTATTTTCCTTGAACAAGACCCTCACACTGTTGCTACACCCATTTAAAGCTAATGATAGCCACTGCACTAAAATGCCATTATCATTATCTTGGGTGAGTAGCTAGACGTTTGTCCCAGAACTCATGGGGAGGCTGCTAGAGTAATGAACGAGTGTCTGTGGATTAAAGGAGAATTCTGGTTGATTCCAACACGCAGCTCTGTTGTTTTTAAATTTGGAGTGCTGTCAGTAGAGAGAAAAACAAAAACAATCAATGCCGTGTTATCCTCCTGCTAGAGTTAGCACCCAACAGGCTTAAACAGGGCAAGTTTTAAACGTGTTTTTAGCCTCTTAACATGTTGAAAATGTCATTAAAAGTGCCTACCCATGTGCAGTGATTCCTTGAATACAGTGAATCTGACTACTGTAGATGTAAAAGAAATGCATGAAAGTTGTGCTAATTCAGCTGTGTTTAGTTCCTGTGTTTATACTGCGAGGAGTGCTTTGGGACAGTCTAAATCTACATTAAAGCTGTAGTGCATAGTTTCTGCCCCCCCCCCCATAAGAAATTCAAAGTTATGACAACAAAACTGTCGGCGCGTCCACATGATACAAGCGTGCAGGGGCTAGTAGCCAAGGAGAACACAGAGGATTCAAAATAAAACAAAATGGACTCTTCAGACGAGGTAATCATCGTCACTCGAGTTTCTGCGCTGGAAAGTCACCGGATGCCACAAGCTTTTGAAGATACTGAAAAGTACATAATGAGTTTTGTGGAACTGATAGTCTCAATTAGCTTTGTAGCAACTCATTTGGCAATGGCTTGAATTTAACGGACGTTCATTAATATCATAAAGTTGGATGTTTTTGAAAGATCAGCTCATATGTTTATTAACTTTCTCCACTGTTGCATTATTCTCAGTTCAAGCCTAGAACTACTTTATAAAGAAATAAACACCAGTGGTGTATTTTAAGGATGGGGAAATTCAATTAAAAATACTATTCGGTATTCACTGGGAACTATTCGACCATTTTCAAAGACTGCAAGTGTGGCAACTGGTCATTTAAGCTATTTTATCAATCCGGTATTACAAACATTTAATAACGTCTCTAGATTTTTTTATTTGTAAAAATGTTCTCTTTTTAAATCACAAAATTGAAAGTTGGTTTTATATGACCATCATTGGATTATAAAACAAAAAATAATTTGTAAGTGCCACCTTTGGCTCTGAAATTATCACCATGGGCATTTTTCACTATTTTCTTTCATCTTTTTTTACATTGTATTGACTTTTAATCAAAATTGCAACAGTAAAGAACATTACAAATGTAATTAGGAGCACAATCAATCATTATAAATATTAAACATTTACTGCAACCTTATTTCAGTCATTTACATTTCATAATAATTCCCCCATGTATTCCCTTAATGTGAGTCCTACAAAGGGTCAACCCCTTATTGGGGCGGGTCACGAGCCTGTAGTTTAAAGGGGTTAATGTATTCCCCCCTTGGGTCACTCAAAGGCCAAGATGTGTTAAAATGCTTCTCCATATTCAATAATTGATCATTGGCTGTAAACAGTCAGCTCAAAGACAGACTGTTGTTTTCTTTGTCGTCTTGACTAGTTAGACCTTAAGAAGCCTCTGTTGCACCCGTTCACTCACCCACTCCAGCATCACTCTCCTGCCTCTGTATTAGACGGTTTATAGTGTGAGTCCCAGCTGATTGGACCACTTGATTAAATACTTTGAAGATCTGTGTGATTTACTCACTGATCAGTAGAAGGATGGGATTTCCTGTACTCAAGATCATCGTGGGCTAAGCAACCATCTGCCAGCTTTGCTATGCTGTATTACCACCGAGGGAAGAGAGTTTGGCTAATAGAGATGAACCCAATCAAGCAAATTAGCCCATAGCTTTCTTGGGGTTGGTCATTCACCGGCTGTGTGTTTGCACAGATGTGGTCTTAAACTGGGCAGGGTTGAATCACTGGCGCAGCGGAGGTGATGCTGCTTCATTGTGAAGCTTGTTAGTCCGATACAGTAAATAGCACTCGTTGTGAGGCGAGGTGCTAGGGGAGACTGATTCCAGAAAACATGATGATTCACTTATACTGGACTGCTGAGGATTCAGATCAGCGCTAATGTTACAGTGCTTTTGCCAGAAGAGTTGGCAGATGTTAAAGAACCACAACTATTGTTCTCACCAAACCTGAGTCTCACACAGAGGTTTTAATAGGGTAGTTATAGTAAATATGGTGTAATTATGGATAACGACCGTTTCAGTGTAGATAAAGGGTCTTGTGTGGAGAACTGGAACCTAAAATCCTTAAGTGCTCCGGAAGAATATAATTTAACTAAGTCTCAGTGTTTTAGTTTTTTCAGCGGTTCTCACAACCACACTTAAATAATTGAGCAAAATTTAATCTTTCAAAGAAGAACTGCAAGTATGAGAATATTTTGTGACTTTACATCAAACCACCACACACAAATTTGCATAAGTCATGAAATTGATTCTTTCTGTCCTTGCTCAGCTGGGAGTCGCTGTTTAATATTTGGGCATGGTGTAAAGTTCAAAGAGACTCTTAAATTTTATGTGGACAATTTTGACTATGATGCATTTTATTTACTACTTCTAAAACTCCTTGGTTTCTTGTATGGAGGGCAACAGAAGAATATCCTGCTGATCAGAAAGGTTTCTGCTGGTCCACACACATTCCTTGGCCCCACCACAGTGATTATAAGAAGCGTGTGTGGTAAATACAGCATGCAGAGCATCTGGTGCAAGAGCTCTCT
>NC_045750.1:11573405-11575373 GCF_008692095.1 Etheostoma spectabile
AATTTCTGTTTAGGTAAGCAACAAGCCCTCAAGACAGGTGGTCTATAAGAATGCCTGTTACAGTATGCTGGATAACATTTTCCCGCGTTTGACGCTGGGTTTAAATGTTGTAGATGTGTTAAAGTTGCGGCATAAACTTGTAATTACTAGACAAGCATTTTATGCAATCATAAGTAACAAAAAGCCCTGATTGGTTAAGTAACCAATTTTGCTTCTTTTGGATATCATTGTATTCTTTGTGTCATTATGCTTGAAAATTAATGCAAAATTTGATTTTGCATGAAATGTAAATAAGCGGTCAGTTAAAACATTTCTAAGAGTTGATCAAAATAACTGTGGTAGATTTAGGTGGAATTATGAGCCCATTTCCATAATAACGTTTCATATTTAGTCAGGAGGTCAACACCCATTGTTTTGTTCATTGCATTCTGTCGCATTAGGTATAGTAGGTATTACCCGAGTGGCACATCCTGTTTAAACCAGTGAATAACTAATCAGTCAGGCAGGCAAATCTTAAATTCATCTTTCTCTGTCCTCGTGTCCAGTTTGTATGTTTGAAGGGGATTACAGTGTGCTCCAGCTCTAATTTGGGCACTAACACAGCAGAAAGCATGATAAATGGATTGGGAGGCTGCACGGGGAGAATGTGCTCAGCTGCTGTCTTCTGTATTGCACCGAGCCATAATTAGTCCATTACATCAGGGCAGTAGCGATGGGTTATATGATCTAGTGCTATTAGAGCACTTAAAGTCAGCATGTCTCCCGATCATTTAGCCCCGCTGAGCAGTTATGCCGGATGGGCTGTGTGGACTCTTTATCAAATTCTCTCAGCCGAGCAGATGGGCCAAAAAACACATAAAGCGCACTGGTAGAAATACATTGTGCAGGTTGTTGTTGTCTTTTCACACATGCTGCTTTTTTCCAGTCATGAAACAGAAATGTATGCTGCTGTTCTGACTTTAAAGACACAGAGTTGTTCTTACAGATGGTGCTGCCTCTGTATGTACTCGCTCAGTATCATAAAACTGTTAGCAACAATTGCAAGATGACAGTAAACTGAAAAGGATTTACAGCCTGGGCCTACTCGCCTTTACATCCTTCTGTCTAGTGAATGGTAAAGCTGATGGAGCTTATTTGTGACCTAGGTTACAGAGTTGCTGTGAGCTGCCCAGCAGTTAGACAAGCTGAAATTGGGGCGCCTGGTTAGCTCACCGGGTTGAGTGTGCACCACATGTACAGAGGCCGCAGGTTGGGACCGACCCTTTGCTGCATGTCTTCCCCCTCTCTCTCCCACTTTCCTTACTTAATCCATCCGATCAATAAAGGCAATAAAAGCCACATTAAAATCTTTAAAAATAAATACAAGCTGTAATTGGAAGTTCTCAGGTTTCAATCACTTATCAGTTGGCTTGATGGCATTTTTCAATAATTTGTATCTCTATAAAGATGGTGATTCAATCAGCAGTTAGAGGGCTTATAGCTGTCAGTCATACTTTATATGCTAACCTACCAGCTTTGATGGTAATTACTTACTAGCGTCTCTGTTAGCCTTTGCTGCAGGAGGGGCCGACTCCTCCAACTGTATTTCAAAACAGACAGCTCTCTCGCAGATTATGTTTGCTACATCTAATCAGAGGTGAACGGAGGGCTGGTTTGCTGCAGTAGCATGCAGGAAGGAGGCAGGATACGAGCAAACATGCGAGGAATCCCTAAGCAGTCTGGGTAATTATTTCTAAATCAATATTGTGACAAGCAATGCTCCAGAGTGCCAAATCCCAGCCCGTCAGAATTGAGTGGACTTATCCCCGTGGAATCTCCAAAAGCTCAAATGCTGCCGCCGTGATTGATTCCTACATCATGCCTTTCACATGATGGCCATCTGCAATGCTAACATGGTGATCCCAATCGATAGACTTCTTCTACAGTATATATGTGGGGCTTGCTGCAGGTGTGTGTGTGTGTGTGTGT
>NC_045750.1:11575383-11577046 GCF_008692095.1 Etheostoma spectabile
GTGTGTGTGTGTGTGTGTGGTTAAACATAGCTTTATTTTGAATTGTGTCTCCATTTAATTAAATAACCGCTCGTGTTGAAATAAAATGAAAAAATAATATTGGTAAACTGATACTATTAAGGCAGGCTGGAATCGGTGCACATAGATCATACATAACACACACTCACACACACATAAATTGCACAAACAGAAGCTAGACTTGACAGATGAGGCCATAGGTATCCATTAATGAGCCACTTAACTTCTGCCTTTGAACCCACCTCAACTGGCTGTGCACCAAAGCTGTACTACATCAGCCCAGTCCAATTAATATACACTCATTTCTTTCTTGTTCTTTCTCCTGTAAGTATGAGCCTGCAGTTTTAATTTAATAATTCCCTGTGTCGTTCTATCTACGCTGCTCATGTTACAGTATAACTAATTGTATTGTTCTCTTGTGGGGTAAGGTGATGCTTTTGTTCTGTACTTTAATTACAGAGTAAGTAAATATAAGGATCTCTTATAGACTGATTACAATTTTGCACCTAAGAAACCAATTATGAAAACACTGGAGGTAGAAATACATACTTGGCATGTACATCATTTTGTATATATGGCTTTTCTATTTCTAGAGCAATGCAAAAGCTTATTTTTAACAATTCTAATAGTACTTGATATTCAACATGCAAATCCATTTGCACAGACATTTTGAGTACAGGAATAAAAAAGATGTGCTGAAGAAGTAAAATTTAACAACCCACACAGAAAGAGAGATTTTTATTTTTTATTATGTTCTTTTTTTTACCCAAGGGGGTCATTTCACAGACAGAGAATCACTCTCTTCCAAGCAGACCATTTTGTCTCTTGTATTTAAGTTTAGGTACCAGTCCAATCTGACAGTTTGAACATATTTCTTATAGGCCTGCTTTCCCTTGTCATTTTCCATATTTTTTTCTCTTCTTTTACCAATCTCTCTCTTTTTTCTGCTCTTTCTTTTAGTGTGAGACAAATTCCTCACACCCATCAGTTCAACTTCACACCTCCTGACAAACTACATTATGTCCACACTGTCTCGCCCAGTGTAGTGCCCAATTCTACCAACCCCCTCTACACACAGACACAGGCTCCAACCCTCAGAAAACAGATGTGACAACAGGGGAGCTCTTACTCGAAGGCGACAAAGTGGCCTGAAAACAAAATCACCTACGACAAGGGCCCTCATGTATGAAAGACTGCGCAGCTTTCATACCAGAAGATGGCGTACGGCCAAAACTTACCTACGCACAGAATATTCACATGTATAAAACTAGGCGTACGGCCAAAACTAACCTACACACAGAAATATTCACATGTATAAAACCAGGCGTACGCCAGGTCCTGCACAACTTTCCTTTATTTGAAATTGAGCGCACGTGAATGAGCCAACGACCCCGCCTTGTCTCCTCCCATAAATTAATATGGAAATGACTATAAATATGCCCCCGACATCATTCTTTGTCCAATCACAACGGGTTATTCCACTGCAGACGGAAAATCTTCACAGACTGAGTTTGAGGTGCTGATTGTGGACGTTGAATTGGATGGGAATTTTCTGTTTTGGAGATTTGTCGTCTCGGATAAACCACAAAAGAAAAACACTCAGGGGCAAATAGTGAATGCACCGAACCATGGCCGGAATTAAAAA
>NC_045750.1:11577056-11592598 GCF_008692095.1 Etheostoma spectabile
AAAAGGGTCTAATGTAGAAGTGGAAATCAAGAGAATAGTGGCAGCGCCACACCATGCACCTCAGTGTTAGTCCATATTATGCACAATAAGCGGTTTGAACCCACTGATGTAATGCCATTTAGTAGTAAGTGTTAGTAGGCTCAGTGAAACTGAGTCAAGCGCGAGGGAGACTCAACTAACCCAAAAGGTTAGTGAGGCCAGCGTCTCCACGGCAGGTGACAGTGCGTACGGATCCGCTGCACCACGCATGGATAAAATAATGCAATAGGACTACAGTAGCAAAAATTAATGCAGAATCAAGACAGTCAAGATGGCTCAGAGCTTGGTGGACCGGTTGGGGTTCATTTCCTACACCTTGTTCACTTCGCCTACATAACCTACAAATCTTCCGCAGGATCAAGTAGCCTACGCATCACATCAGTTTGCCCACCCGACACACCATTTGTCCCTGGGGAGATGGATCCGTGCGGCCCACCTCCTTTGCGGCATGGATGTCTGAGCCTCAACAACTACAGACTCAGACACTATTGCATTGCACAGTGAGTAGAAGAGTCATCTATGGGAAATACAGAAAAGTGATGGATTTTTTAATTCATCTCCCATCCTCATGTTTAACAGAGAGCCAGCGAATTAAACAGTTTATAGTGTGAAAGATGTGAAACATTATCCACATAAATGATCAAACTTTTATGGAGTGTTGGCGGATATAATTATGCCGGGTATAATGATGTAGCTAAGTGAAGTGGAAACTTTATTTTGTAATGTTTGGTAAGTTTCTGCATTTTTCACTTAGAATTCGCCACGTTACAGAGCCAGAAAAGACTTGAGATGGCCCGCACATTCTCACGTCAAGTACATTTATATAAATCACACCATGTGCGGGAAAACCAGCGTATGCAGTGTTTATACATGAGACTCCAGGGGTGTTATTCAGGGATAAAATTAGCTTTCACAATTCCAAAGTGGTGTCCTTATGAGTCACAAAATGAGTCTACTGCAGTTCTACGTTGTTCTATGACACGTTGGCCAATGCAAAGGAAGAAACACGAAGCCCTTCTTCAAAAGGACAAAGGCGAACATTGTCATTTACAACATAAGAAAGATGTCATGATATTGAGCAAATGTTCTGAAGAAATCCCAATTTGCATCTTCTCCTGCTCTTCACCAGATGCAGGTTTGACTGCAGAAATGGAAGAACAGCTGTTACCAAGCCGGCCGTAAAAACTCAATTGAGCCTTGGGGTCATATCAAGCTAGCAAGCGGCCACATGTTAAGATTTGAGTGTGCCTTCATCGAATCAAAATAAGATCAGGAGAAGGAAAATAACAGTACATGACCATGCCTCCTGAATTGGTTCTGTAAAAAGGTTTTAGATAATTGTGTTTAAATTTGGCCAAAATACAGTTCCTTGCGGTGCTCAGGAACACCTTGGTGAAATCAAACTAAGACCAACCACAAAATGGGCTTTAGTTAGCCTGGATGCCAGCCGAACTAAGCCCCGCCCACAACACTTGTGGTTTGGGAAGTTTGGTCCCTTGTGGAGCAACTATGAAAAAGAGCTGTTCAGACCGATCAAATTTTCAGGGCGGACTTTATATGATGATGGACATATGATCAACAGTAACGGTCAAACACGTCACCAAAGAGCGCTTAGGTTGAATTAGTTTACAACAGAGACAGCCACTGCTAGAGATTTTTTTTTAGACGATATTGACATTAATTTTAAAATCCTCAACCGGCTTGTCTCAGCTCGACTCAAACCAGCTGATGGTGTCGCTGCAACTGGTTGGGTTGGGCTGGTTTTAGAAGAGACTTTACCTGTTTCAACAGCCAATAGAGAAGTCAGCTGGTAAAATCAGCTATAACTATATAAATAAAAGGATCAATAATCTATTTCTACTTTACAAACAGCTGTACAAAATGGCAGTTTTTAGACAGCCTTAAAAACCGCCTGGAAGCGCGCTAACGTTGTATGGTGGAGAGAGATGGAGATCGACTGAAGAGAGGGAGCGCCCAGCGGCGTTAGAACAAACTTGTGAATCAGAAAAATAAAACGTGTTTTTACCGATTCATCTCTAGAAATGCAACTGTAGCAAGTGTCTCACTATCACTAACATTATCCACATTCATATTTACACAAAACAATGTATATATCCAGCCTCAAAAAAGTCTAAAAGTCGGACGTTAGGACGGAAGTGCATTGTGTGTCTTTGTGTTGATTTCCGTTGCGCTGATTGGTTGTAGGTCTATCCAACTGAGCGCTGAGGCAATTTCGGTTGAAACATATATCCCCATAATCACAGCCCAATGGACCGTATCAGACTCATAGTCTGACTAGAATCTGACTATGACAACGTCAGGCTAGGTTTCAGTCTCTTTTAAGACAAAAGCTTCTATGGCAGTACAATTATTTTATGTGGTTGTTTTCTCATCCTCAAAGGAGATCAAGATGAGATTGATTGAAGTAGTCTTGTTTTGGAAACCAAAGTGATTGGCCAAAATACTGTTTACAATCCGATGGATGCCAAAGGTCTGTGCTAAAGCTAATGGGGCTATTTGTTAATGAAGCTAATTCCACAGGAAGGGCTGTGGCCAGATCTACCAGATGGACGAAAAAGGAGAAAAGATATCAGATGTAAATTGGGATAGAGTAAAACAAATTAAGTTCTAAAATATCATTGTTCTAAAATAATGATAAAACTGCAGCTCTGTTCTCGTGTGTCCATCCCCATTCATCCTCCCTCCGTTGTCTCCTGTCCTTCAGGGATAACTGATGTCCCCGTTGTGGCTGTTTGTTTGGATAGATTGTGTATTCTAGTTGTGTGTCTGGCTATTTAACATGCAGGGCACCTTGAGCCAGGTGGTTCAGGGGCACAGAGCTGTAATTTCTCTCACTGGGAGTCATGTTTAAGAAAAGAATCGTCATTGAGCGAGAGTCTTAAACGGAGACAGAGGTTTTAGTTTAAAAAGCCACTGTTCATCCATTCCACTTAAATGTGCACCTTTTCTTCTTTTGGTACTTACATTGGCGTTGAGGCTGCCTTGAGTTCCATCAGGAATGACATGAATCATGACCCACCCTCTGCTTTACAAGAGAGCTGAGACATCTGCGCTGCCTATCACATGGTTGTTTGCGTTTCGTGAGATTAATAACATTATTACACAGTTTATAGCCACGCTGCTGGGATGAAGAACTTCATGATAACTGTAAGGCTTATACGATTCTTTGAAAATTTTTATTAGAAAGTTTCATGACATTGGGCACTATAAACCTGCACTGTCAAAAACTTTATACTCAGGGTAATAAGGCTGGAAAGTGTCTTTTTTTTATAAAGATAAATTGAATTCAAATGCAGCTGTAATCTCCTTCCACAGCATCCAATACATTATCAATGCTCTTGCACATGTTGGTATCTTAGTAGCTGATAGTGTATCTTGAACAGGGTTATCAGTCCCCCATGGGCACTTCTTCATATCCCACGAGACGTCCTTCTACCACGGAAATCCTACGTGTGATTGGCTGCGTGGGCAGTTGGCATACTTTCCTTGCCTTCCCTTTTTTTTGCTTTACTTTGTTCCCGTTAGCTGTGTTGGAGGTGATGTAGAGTTCATTTTAGGATTACAGATGAGCTGCAGGGCCTGTGGCAGAGCTCGGGTGTTAACAAAAAGAATTATGAATCTTTTGAAATCCTGCAGAAGAGTGGTTGGCGAGGAAAATGTATAAACGAATTACCGTGCAAAGCAGTACACCAAACCTGAGCAGAAGCAAAGCTGTGTGGTGTGTGTGTGTGTGTGTGTGGGTGTGTGTGGTGGTGTGTGTGTGTGTTGTGTGTGTGTGTTGTGTGTGTGTGTGGGTGTGGTGTGTGGGTGGGTGTGTGTGTGTGTGGTGGGTGTGAGTGGAGTGTGTTGAGAATTCTGACATATGCCTGCAGGTTTCCACCAGACAGAGAAATGAAAGCTTTTCACAATGACACCCAATGCACGACACGTCCAATTGTAAATTTGGCATCAATACAGCAGCACATGTTCAGCTTCAGCACTAATGTCTGTTCTTTTTTCCCTTTTTTTTTGCTCACCTCAGTCCCCTCTCTGTGATCAATACAAAAACCCTGCCCAGGTTATGTTGTGACATCTTACTTTGGAGTTTTTACAGGATCAGTCTCAGCCAGCTAGCTCAGAATGCTGGCACACATTACAGCAAATGTAGCCATGTTTTTTTTTTCTTCCCATCTTCCAGCACTAGTCAAATGTAGCCAAAGCCAATATCTCAGTTATTTGTGGTAGATCAGGAACGCTGCAGGCTGTCCATGCTCTCTTGCTGTGTGTGAGCACAAAAGGTAGGACAGTAACTGTCAATGTTCAGACACTGTTCAACCCCATTAGTCATTTCCCAGTCAGTTATCAGAAATATAGCTTCTGATCTTGAATTATAAGCAGTTCTGTTGTATGAAAATGTTTCATCCGCAATATTTACAGTTTGAAAAAACTGCTTATGCGTCATCGAGAGAACATTTAAAGAAAAGCCAATTTTAAATCATAACTATTAGGATTTTAGGCAAGGCAAGGCAAGGCAAGGCAGCTTTATTTGTATAGCACATTTCAGCAACAAGGCAATTCCAAGTGCTTACACAAAATCAGTTAAACAGATAAAACACAAGTAAAAACAGTTAAAAATCACAAGCATTAAAAACCGGTAAACACATGAAAAACACAAGAATAAATTTAGTCAGGCAGCATAAGAAATTTAAAGAAATGATTATCATTTAAGAAAGGCAGCATCAATAGAAAGGTCTTCAGCCTTGATTTAAAAGAATGAGAGTAGCAGCGGATCTAAGGTTTCTGGGAGTTATTCCAGATAGAGGAGCATAGAAACTGAAAGCTGCTTCACCTGTTTAGTTCTGACTCTGGGACGGAGAAAGCGACCTGTCCCAGATGACCTGAGAGGTCTGGGTGGTTCATAGTGTAGTAGCAGATCAGCAAATATTTGGACCTAAACCGTTAGTGATTTATAACTAGCAAGAGTACTTTGAAATCAATTCTTTGGGACACAGGAAGCATAGTGTAAGACTTCAGAACTGGAGAGTGATGATCCAGTCTCTTGGTCTAGTGAGACTCGAGCAGCAGCGTTGAATCAGCTGCAGCTGTCTGATTGTTTTTAGGGAACCTGTAAAGACCCCGTTACAGTAGTCAGTCTAGAAGATAAAGGCATGGACAGTTTTTCAAATCCTGTTGACACATAGTCCTTTAACCCTTGATATTCTTAAGGTGATAGTAGGTGACTTTGTAATTGTTTAATGTGGCTGTTAAAGTTCAGTCTGAGGTCCATGACTACACCAAGATTTCTGGCTTTGTCTGTTGTTTTAACATTGTTGTTTGAAGCTGAGCGCAGACTTTTAATCGTTCCTCTCTGCTCCAAAAACAACCACCTCAGTTTTTCCTTCATTTAATTTCAGAAAGTTCTGGCACATCAGCGTTAATTTGTTCGATGCACTTAGTCGTTTTGTATTGGACTATAGTCCCCTGGCGATAAGGTTAGTAAATTTGTGTGTCGTCCGCATAACTATGGTAACTATTTTGTTTTTCTCCATAATTGAGCCAGTGGAAGCATGTAGATGTTAAACAGAAGAGGCCCCAGAATGGAGCCTTGCGGAACTCCGCACGTCATATTTGTACGCTCAGATGCATAATT
Source organism: Etheostoma spectabile (assembly GCF_008692095.1). Taxonomy (NCBI): domain Eukaryota; kingdom Metazoa; phylum Chordata; class Actinopteri; order Perciformes; family Percidae; genus Etheostoma; species Etheostoma spectabile. The sequence continues at coordinate 11,582,746 of NC_045750.1, forward strand.
ACCTATAGACACAAAGTAATCCCTATTTTTAGGTAGGATTCAAACCAGTTTAGTACTGAGCCAGAAAGGCCAACGCAGTTTCCCATCGGTCTAGTAGTATATCGTGGTCGACCGTGTCAAATGCAGCACTTTAGATATAGAGCAATTTATATGTCAAATACCGAGTCATGACACATTCAAATGACACATGTTCTTTTGGATTGAAACCACTAATAGTTTTACGTGACTATATGAGCGTGTGTCCTATTGTCAAACTGTTAGTGATGAGGGGCCCATGATGCTCTCTGACCTTCCCTCCTGATCTTGTGCTGTCTGGTCACCAGCTGGCTCCAGGGAGAATGTGGCGTGAAGGAGGACACACACAGCCTGCCTCACACATACCTGACCAAGATTAATGGTACCTCAGATATTCATCATTATTCTCCCTAACAGCAGTCAGGTATGGCCCTGGGCCAGGCCTCTGCCACCAAAATCCACTGAGGTAAAATATGTGATGTTCACTGCTCAGCAGCAACCTGGCAAGAGTCCCAAAGTACTTTGGAGCTTGTTCAACCTTTATCATAAGCGGCTAACGGTGCAGCATTACAATTCAAATGGATATTCATCAGTGTAGTTTCCTAAAAGCTGCCATGGTTCCAAATGTAAATAACTGACGCCCAGACCACCCATTTATATGCTCCGTCACCTCTGCTTGACAGTCAAGTGGTCTTTGTGTGTGCTATCAGTGGGTTCTCCATGCAAGCAGTGGGCCCTCAACCTCTTGTTATCCGTCCTAATTGTCTAGAGATGAGGGTCAATGAAGCGGACGGGGGCGGGGGGTATTGTTACAGTCAGTAGATAAAGAGGTAATTGTAGTGGGGGTGGATTTGGTGGTTGGGGGTGGGGGGTGCTATATGCCTGCTGCCTGCTGCCTCTCCTCATAGGAACATCTGCCTCTGAGGCTGCAACAGATGCAGAGGCACAGAGGGAAAGATGGTGTGCGGCGGTGGGAGTTGATGTATCCTGCCAGGTTGTTGAAGGTGCTTTTTAAATATTAGTTAACATCTTTGCTTTGCTGCAGACAGCTTTACTCTATCGACAAACGCTATAACGAGAAAAACACGATTGCAAACATTGTTCCAATACTGGAGTACTTACTTACTCGTATTGTCTCTATGGAGACTGAAACACACAACCGTATTTAAATACATAATTGACAAAATAACTACTATAACTAAGTAAATGTAAAAAAGCAGACACTCCCTAACAATTAACTATTAAAAAGGCTAACCACAGAGCAGGTAAGAATGCAGAAAATCACAGTTAGCAATTCTCAGCCTATTATAGACAATTTACATGAAAAGGTGCCAAAAGTGTACACCCAATGCTCTCTAATTACTATTTGTCAAGAGGGTCATTACACACGGGACATTTAAATAGAATTCCAGTTATTTGATTCTATGTTACCTCAGATTGGCTTCTGAATGGCTTAACTTACTGTTTGTTGTGTAGCCTTGTATCATTCGCACTCTTTGGTCCAAATATCTACACCTACAATACTCCGTAACGTAGCCTTGTTCGTTCAGTCTCTCAGACTGGTGTCTTATCTATGATGCGGTAGCACTGATAGCTAGATAGATAGTTATTAAATCTGAATGAGCCAATCTTCCTCTTCCAATGAGATTCACCAAATTATCGTTGTGTGTATTGGTTTACCGCTGGACATCTGCTTCTTGGAAATAAATTATGGTTTGCTATAGATTGGCTCCAGTTCCCGCTAGATGTCTTTTAATCACATTAATTTGACTAAAGAACCATAAACAGGCTATATAACAAATGCAGATTGCATAGCGGGCTGTTTACATTTAATTAAAGAGGCCACCACACCAAATTAGGCTTTATTTATTTATTTATTTACTCATTTTAATGTGGAAGATACCTCAAAGGAATATTTCTGAACGTCTTTCTCTTCTTTCGATCTCTGTTATCCTGTATTATCTGTAGTTTGGGGACATGTTATATCTTTAAAGAAGGGCTCACAGGTTCAAACAGTAAGTATTAGACTTTGGTGTCAGAGGTTCCTCAGATGTTTTCCTGTTTTCTCAGGATCAGCTCCCTGAAGACCTGTCTATAAATACACACAGCACAGGTATCTGAGCCACACTTGATGCGCACAACTCTGTGACATCACTTCAACAGCGTTCAGGCTGCAGCACAGAGCACTGCCTTACAGAAGTAACCTTGTCATTTCTATCTTTGTCACTGCTTTGTGTTTGGTCAAAAGAGCAGTTTTCAACTCACCTTGAGCTCAGCGGATGTCAAGAACATATTGAGCAGATGAGTCCGCAGCTGTTTTAGAGCCACATTCATCCTGAGATTTACCAGGGTGATACACTTGTAAAAGAAACTTTGCTTTTTCCTCCACTCTGTTTCATCATTGCTCTCATGTGTTTCACACAAAGGTCCTGTAAGGATGCAATGTCTTATCTGTTGCTAAAGTCTGGTGTGGACAGTGATCTGCCAGCAGACCACCAGGCCTCTAGCAGTGCTTATCAGCCTGTACCGGTGGCACCGGCCTGGATTTCTCTTTATCTCTTATCTGTAAGGCAGGATGTAGAGCAACACAGACACTGGCCCAACAGCGAGTGGCTAAGCAGGATATCGGGAGCAGTGCTTGCCAACAAGCTTACTGTGGAAAAGATAAATAGATAATTAACTGTGTTACGCTAGTTGATGGGCGTTGTTCAGTGTGTAAACTGAGGTGTATGTGTATGAAAGATGTTTTCAGTTATTTGTTATCTGGGACTTCAAGTTGACAGTTTTTTGGCATCATGTCAGCTGAATGTCAGTGTAAAATATATGGTATTTGTGTTTACAGTGTTTTTTGCAATACAAAGCAGTCAATGCGTAAACACTATGCTTACTGCTGTATTTGCAGTAGGGCAGCTGATATCATCTGCACAGGTGTTTATGATATTTGTGTCCAAAAAAACGGTTGAGGTTTACCTACAGTAACTCCATGAGGCAGGAAGCGCTCTCCAATACGGACTGAGGTGGCCAAAAAGTGAGCAAAAAACACATTGGACGCAGTATACCTACAACGTGCTTAGTGTATATCAGAAAACTAGAAAAGTTATTTTTTTTTAACACAGTGAAGAAAACGGATTTTCTGTAATTGCATTACTTTTTGTTGCGTACACAGAGAGAGCTGCTCCCAGTGATCTCGTGGTGTATGACAATATAATAAGTAACAGAATCAGGCAGCATGATGGGAGAAAAACTGGGAATTAGGGCCTTGATTGAGGGTAACTAAAATTATATATTATCAGTGAAGGCAGGCAAAAAGACACATCTTTCTGTATAATGCACCACAAACCGCAGCCTCCAAAATAATAATGTACACTATGCTCTAAAACTATTTCAACAAACGCTGAACCTTATAACTTTCATGAAGGTCAGATGGATAACAGGACGCATGGATGCCCCTGCATTAGTTTGAGCCAGATGTAGCTAATAAAGTGGCAACTGAGTGTGCATATACTGCTTATAAATCAGAAGTAGTTTATTCTCCATATTTATACATTTACTCACTCTTTGAATTATCATGTGCTTTTTATAATCTGTTCCACTTTTGAAAGCACGTTTGAACACCAAATGTGTTCATGACAAGCATTATGGACACTTGTCAGTGATTGAAGGCCATGGCAAAGGTTTGAGCTAATTCAAAAGAAAGCTAGGATGTGAGCGGGGGGGAAAGAAACCCTTTGTGTGTGTCTCACTAAACTAGGTTACATGCCTTCTTTTGCCTTTTGGCATGTAAAAACCCACACTACATTGTGACATTATTCACACTAACAGCACAGTGAGCATCCATCTCAGAGGAATGAAAAGAACAAAAAGTGCTGATGCTGGCACTGTGTGATGCATGCTGTTGGGATGTTTAGCAGTAGCCACCAAGTGGGTGGGCCTAAACACCCCTCAAAAGTGCTGTCATTTCATTTATTGAAAACATGCCCTGCCAACATGCCCTGTCAGTTGACCTTTCTGGTGTTGGTGTGAACTTTGATCCATTCTACCCATGACTCATTACAGAGCCTGCTACAATTCATGACCTTTCACAAGATAAATGAGAGGTGCCAAATGTCTACCAACCTTTGGCAATGTTGTGTATAGCCTGTGAGGTTCTACTAAAAAAAAGCAGAGGTCTGTAGCCTATTTAACAAGGCAAATGCTGATTTGCTACTGTATTGCACCTTAGGGAATACAGTATAGGCTTCCTGTACACAATACATTCTGCACTGCTGCAGTGACTCAGATTGAATCAGAGGTTATGTCACGGTACTGGTTTACGAGGGTTGCTTTAGGGCTTTGAGATTCAGACATCTGTGTAGTGAAGATTTTTTCCATCATGAGTTTGCAAAACATCTCTTGCAGTGAGCTACAAACCCTTTTGGGAAATGCATGCATACTTCATTCTAGGTTCAATCACCATTATAAGGCCACTTCTCCTTTTTATGTACAGTACATATCTGCTACGTGACTTATAGGAAGCTCTATAATCTAATAGCTGTCCTGCATTAACCCAAGGCTCCAGCTGTAGAGCTCCGCTGCTGAATCAGACTGCAGAAAGAAAACATGCTTTCCTTTTTAAGTTGAACCTTAGCCAGCCAACAGTTTGCAACGGAGAATGTTTTCCAAGTTCATCTCCTTTTATTCTTCCAAGCAGGGTTAGTGTTGCAAATCCGAGTGTGTGTTCTCAAAGTCTAACATAATGATCCCAGATTTAAATGATCAAATCCATCCATGATCGCCCATTGCACAGTTCCTGATACAGGATTAAATTTTGTGCAGCCCTCAGGGCACAAATGTCTCTGTAAGCCCTTCCGAGTCCCACAAAAACAATATTGCTGATCCTCGAGACCTCACACACCCACACAATGCACCATGAGCCACAGAGGGAGAGTGTTGGATATAACCGCTGCAGTTTGCTGTGGGATAGATTAGTGTACGCACAATTAAAATGGGTCAGTCCGCCAGGCACTGCCAGTAAGGTATTTTTATTGTTGGGAGTATTCCATTGGATTAGTCCTCTGTTATATTCTCCTTGATGCATTCTTTTGCTGCAGAATGAAAGGCCAGACTGGGTAGGGAATAAAACTCTCCTTTTAATGGTGCAGCATTTTTTATGGCCTATTAACTTGGCTAATCATGGAGAAATAAAGGAACATTTGACAGGAACGCATGGTAGCAGGAGGGTGATGAGTAAGGATATGGGGTGGTGTAGGAAATTCAACATCAAGAATAGACACAGTTTAAGTACTCTACACTGCCCAGTGTCGATGCCTGTCTGCACTTGTACACGCACCTGCCACCGTTTGTGTGTTAATCAGAGTATATGGGAGGGAGTCATTACAGCAAATACCTATAAAAGTCCTATTCATGCCTCCTCCTTACCCAGAGTGCCCTCATGTGATAAACCTGTAGCTTATCGTCACCTTGAAAACATAAAGCTCTCATTGCTCTGACAAGGGCTTTTAAAAAGGAGCTGAGGGTAGCAGAGGCCTGAATCATGTCGCTTCACAAATAATCTGTCGCTGGTGGGCTGCCGCTGTCAGTGGCGCTCTGTCAGACGGTTGACGCGAGGGAGTGAGAAAGTGAAAGATGGGGAGGCGATTGGAGGTCTGCGGCTGCCCGTTCCTTAATTTCGCCATTTGAATGCAAAGCTGTCATTGATCTGATTGCCGATGTGCAGCTACATTGCCAAAGTGAGATTTGCCACCTTCTCCACTTGACAGGGAGTCTTGAATAGAACGGCATACACCACACACCTACTTTCTCACTTAGTTACTGCTGTTTGCCTTGTAGTTTTTTGTTTTTTTTCTTCTAGTGGTTGCTGAATCCTTAGTGTTTAAAAAAAAAAATGGGAGCCTTTTTCTTAAAATGTATAAATGACTTTGTACAAGCAGAATTCTCCTTTAAAGCACCTGAGAACTTGGTTTCAAATTGTATGGATTTCACTTTAAGGTTGAAGAGCAACTAAACATGGTTTTCCCTGTCACTCAGTGGTTCAAGTTTAACTCACCTTGCTGCAGTAATGTATACGATTTGGAAAGATACCCATTGGGATTATATTTGACTGATATTGCAGATGCGATAATTCACGGAATTGGAGGACATTATAATTTTTGCATCATTATTGTCATTTACATTAAAAAATATACATATATGAAAATGATCATGCTGAGATGTTTTGCGAGGATCTGTACCAGATCTGTGAAATACAACTTGTAGGTCAGACATAATTTTTCCCCTCTGTGGGTGTGGTTTGATAGACCCATTTCATACAATTCCTTTTGGAGGTCTTTTCCAGTTGAGGCTAGTTAAAGTCCATATCATATTAAGGAGTCCTATTGTGTAGTAGGATATGACTTTTCTCTTTGCTCTGGGCCTGTTGTCCTTTTTCACTAGGGGTAGGGCCTTCTATACTTCAGACTACATAAAGGTTATCCATCATGACATTCTGTTCAGAATAGCTGTCTTTCACTGTCAACGTCTGTCAAACAGACAGCAGCCCTATATAGAGCTTAAAGCCTTTCTGACAGCAAGTGTCTTCTGCTCTCCTCTCACTCCTAACCAGCCCTCCTTGCCACCTCACACTAAACCAAAGGGTGTGTTTGGGTGGAGGTGTGAGATGGGATACAGACCCTTATTGCAGTCCTATTTAGAGTTCCCCCCCCCCCCCCCAAACTTCTCGCTCTCTCCACTGGTTCTACTCTAACTCCTAATCTGTACCGCCCATATACTAACTGACCTGCAGAAATAATAATAGAAAAAGAAAATCTGAAAATAACACAGATCAGCAGTTCTATGGAAGCCTATATACTGTTGCTTTTTTGCTTTATTGTTTTTATCTAGGTATAATTTCTCATTCAGTCCAAATGAAACATTGGAGTATTGTAAACTAAAACCCCATCCCTGTTGGTATTTAATTGATTAAGAAATTGCAACACATCAGATTCTGTGTTGTAATTTTTCAAATTAAGAAATGCATGATTACAAGGTCCCGAGTTGAATACAAGGACTCTATCAAGAGGCCAACTACCCACAAGTACTTATTTTTTTACTGCTTACTAGAACCGAGGGGATGACAGTTATTGCCATGCTTATATTTCAGAGCTCCTTGGTGATGTAATGAGTGTAGCCTTTTGCCGAAAGTGAAATCTGTGCAGTGCTGAGATTTGCCATGGAATGTACAGAGGCAGGCAAAGGCGTATTGGTCTGGAGGGCTGCTGACAGACAGATTGATATAGTGCTCACTCCTTTGAGAGATGATGAATAACTTTCTATGTAGTTTAGAAAGTGGGAGAAACTTTGGCCCCAGAGAGTGGAATACGACTTCAGGTGGGAAAAAGCAGAAGAGTGGGACATTTCTGGTTTCACTTACAGTATGGTGATCTTATGAAACCCTGAGCTTAACATAACAGTGGACAACCCTTTTATATACTTCAAGGCAAGAAATGGAAACTTCCCTTGTTTTGTGTTTTACTCATTCCCTGTGTCACGATTCCCAAAGAGTGGAATGAGTCCTATCTCATGTTCTTCTAAGTTACACTTGTTGGCTGAAATGCAACCTCTGGAACCACGAGGGAGTGTTTGTCTCTTTCATACAATACACCCCCTTACTTGTGTGGGATTGATGAAAGACACGTACAGATTGAGAGAAGTTCAACATGTGTAGGTAGGTCTGCAGTCACAGGGCCTGAAGCAAAGGGTGCTCTTTTCTTTTTTGTGTTGTATAATCTGTAATTTGTTTTCTGTCTGTTTCTCTTAAGATTAACTAAACTTAACTGGTTTGACTGGTGGTTTTATCCATCAGAAGCTCACAGCATGCCTTGTTTCTATTTGTTAGTGGTCAAACTCAACCACAGCTCCACTAATACAACCCTGCAGCATTCTGTTTGGCTTTCTATTTAACTGCACATTTATCTCTCTGCTGCTTCCCTATAATACATTTTGTTGACCTTGTACCCAAACTCAATGGGTGGTTTTTGATTATCCATGCAGCACTTTTAATATGCGAACATTACACAAAAGCAACTGGAGAGCAGATTATGATTCAGGGGACCTCGTAGGCAGATGCCGTGGAACCCTGTGATGTTCGGCTGATTAACGGCACGGATTGGCGTGCTCATGCTGCTCACTATGTAGGTCAGGCGAATTAAATCGAGAGTTTTTCACTTAGACATAGTGGTGCCTGCACACAGCTTTAACAGCATGTTGCATGCCAACAGTAAAGTGCATGTCAAGAAGTCTTGACATGACTTGATACTGAACTGACACGAATATGACGATGATGATGTTCCATACATGCTTAATGCTGTCAGACCTGGTTATTTAGAGTCACTTCTAATCTTGCTGGAACATACAGGTGTCTGATGAACAGGGCTTAAAGTATTCCGGCACCGTGCCGGAAGTCCAGCGTACAGCCGTGAGGAAAAATAAATAAATAAATAAATTTGGGAACTTGCATGCGGTTTTATATTTTCGTGTCAATTGATTTCACCTACCAATCATATGAGAGGAACGCAACTCTAACGCAGAGCTTAAAATACTCGGGCCGGGTTCGGATTTCTGGGGTTGACTATTAAAAAAAAAAAAAAAAAAAAAAAAAAAAAGTTCACATGGGATTTGTTTTGATGCACTAGGTTTAACCAATCATCGAACTTCCACCTACCAATGAAACGAGTTCTAGCCAATCAGATGCAAAGTAGGGCAGATCCTTGCCAAAAAGCGAGAGTGTGGTGTGTGGACTCCGTGGTAACGTGGCTAAAAATATATAGACATTGTTGGTACACAATCCGTTCTTCCTGCACGATCTGTCCTGCGCATGCGCAATATGTTTGCGCATGTGTGGATGATAATCATGATGGACGAGGATTTACAACACTGCAAGATCTGTTCCCATAGACAGTCTGTTCCACAGTAGTGGTCTGCCATTAGCCTCCACCGGAAGGTTAACTGTAGTTTAGCTAACAGCTAATTCAGCTAACCACTACCTGAGACAGCATGTAAAAGACCCTCAAAACTGAAAATAACCATTAAAATGTATAACAGCTGTTACGTCAGTTCTATAGAAAGCACTTAAGGGACATGAGCAAAAAATATGTACAGTTTAGTTTCATGTGCTCACGTGAAACTTTAACGTGCACACGCAAAACCTCAAGTTTATTTTCATGTGCTCACATGAAAGTTTCACTCTGTCAGACGAGTACGTTACCGGCATCGACATCTACCGCTTTGACCACGCCTTTGACCGTCCGTGTTTCTAATAAAACCAATATGTGTGTGCACGTTCATAGCGGAACACAATTTGTCATTAACAATGGCCACAGTGTAAAATATATCTAAAGCCCAAACTGCCTTAACAAAGCTGTCTGTCTGGAATCAGCATGGCAATTATTTAAACATAACAACCTTGTCCCAGAGTTTAGACGGTTAGCTATATGAAAAGATAAACAAAGCAACGTTATTAATAAATGTACATGAAGCAACTATTGTCAACATGGACAAAATCATGAATGTACTAATTTGCTTTTTTGGTAATAACCGGGCCAAAGTAACAACACAACATCTAGAAAGTTTTGTTTTCACAATGTTTTAATGTAAGATTATATTATTGCAATATGAAAATCTAAATTGACTCTAAATTTGAGATATGGTTGGAAGCAGTAAAAATGTATCCAAAACTTTTTACTTCTCAAAAATGATGACTTTAATTATTGTTGATGTAAAAAAAGGACTTTAACTGTTTTGCCAGTCAAATTAACTTTAATGAGTGCATATCGAAACATAACACTGTGGACCCCCCCCCCCC
>NC_045750.1:11592608-11593721 GCF_008692095.1 Etheostoma spectabile
AAAAACGTTTCAGGCTCAGTATTTTTTTTTCAATTTAAGCCCTGGATGAAATTTGTAAAGGCAGTCTGATCAATTTGTGCAAATTGCCAATGGCGATAATGCCATTTTTTTGTGTGAGAGTTTGTTGTGTTCTTTAGTCGCCGCTGCCTGAGGCCGGTCTGTGCGGCTAGTGTAGAACCAGCGCATTAGGCACCATGTCATCAAGGAGATGGATGGACAGTGGCTGTTGGGTTGGCTCTCTGATAGCGCTGTAGTTTCACAGGCGGCTCTTTCAACAGGGGAGACACGCCAGCAGCGGGGAGAATGGATGGGGTTGGATGAAGGGGGAGAGTCTGGATTAATGAGGGGCGTCTGGTGACTGATGGGGCGACATCAGTAGACGGCTGTTTCAATTTCAGCCTCCCACTCTACATCCTGTCAATGTTATTCATCAGGCAGAAGTACAGAAACTATTCTTGCTCCTCTACTCAAACCCATTGTCACGTTTTTGGGTTGTTCTCTTGTTTTCTGTCAGTAGCCAAGCGATAAGTCTCTCTCCCTATGTGACCTCTGGACCTTTCAGCAATTAAATTCTTACTTTAAGGACTACAAACTGTCTTTACTTGTGAAACTAGCTTTGGTTTCGTCTTTTCTGCTAAGCACTAGAGAATGAGAACTACCAGTTTTTCATCATTGTCAGGATAAAGTGTAAGCTGACACAAATGCCTCCAACTCCAGCTAACCAGTCCCCTGATGTCAGGTCATAAATTGTGGCCTCCGTTCCCTTCGGGTCCAACTCATTGCCCCTTCTCTCCTTCCTCATCCTATCCAACCTTCCCAGTGGGACCATTATAATCAGTAGGATGGTGCTGCCTCCACACTGAAGTGGGGGAGGGGGGGGGGGGCACCGTGAAGAGCAGAAGAAGGAGAGAGGGGAGGATGGCATTAGGAGAGAGGGAATGAGAGGAGATGTGAGGAGAGGGGGAAGGGACACAAGGAGAACATTAACTATTTATGGGTCTACTCCCATGGCTAATGGGAATAACATCTGTTTTAATTATTGATAACTTAACCGGCTGTCTTTATAAGCATCTCCTCTGGGGACTGAACTGCCTGACAGATGTATTCCATTGT
>NC_045750.1:11593731-11601959 GCF_008692095.1 Etheostoma spectabile
TTGTTGTTGTTTTATGTATGATATGGAAGTACATATAAATTGGTCTGAGGTATTCCATAGATAATATTTTGGTTGGAAGGGATGGTCTCTAAATTAATATTTTCTTCCTTCCTAAATCATTTCCATGTATTCATTTAATTCCGCATTTTATCCAATGTATAATGGAGAGAGATGCAGTGAGATGAAATAAAGAAACAAAAAATCAGGTTTTCTACCATTGTGTGTCCTGCCTGGGGCTTGTATGGATGGGGAAATCTTTAAGGTAATCTAACTTTGCAGGCAAAATATGACCATTGGCAGATGTTACAAACTCAAAATAGCATACCATCTAGATGGATAAATCTTTGGAAAACGAACCAGTGCACCTCCATAGGAAGAATATCTATGCTAGATTTTCCTTAAAACAGAAAGTCTTTATCTTTCAAGGGAACAGATTTTATGTTAGTTGAAACTTGGCCGGCTTGTATTTCAGCGTTTCTCTTGCCAGTTATCTCTTGAGTCTTGCTGTACTCAGATTTGTTGCCAACTGGCCTTCAGTCAGCTCCATTGTGAGAAGGTATTGGTGTAGCAGATGGCACTGAAAAAGCCTGAGGTATCTTCAGAAAACAGAGGTCCTGGCTTCGTTGCCAGTCTGAGGAAGATTATTTTCACTCCAGATGAACTTGAGACTGTGTGTGTTCTTGTCTTGCATTGCGGTGTGAATGGTCTGTATGCTGTGTGTCAGGATGTGTACAAGTTCATGTCCCTATATTTATAAATTGAGTTGCTCTGAATCAGTGATCTCTCTTTCTACATTCTTGTAATGGGTCCTCGGAGAGTTGCTTTGCAGAAGAAGACACAGACAGTTATCAGTTCCTGCCTTCTGCTAGCCATCATTTGTCACCCCGACCAGACATTTATCACCTTCCATTGCTGTGATTAATGTCTGAATTAGGCAATCTAATAAAAGACACGAAAAGCATGATTTTTGTTTTATATTAAACTTCATTGTCGTGCATATTAGAATATCATGTTCAGATGTGCTGATGCATGTACTCTAAGCTGAGGTTGCGCCTTCTTATTGGCAAAGATGTAGACGTCCTTAAGGATCAGCCTCTCCTCTCTGAATTACAGTCTGGTCTTTTCTAGACAAGCCCGCTGATTAATGGGCCCTATTAAACGCCGTCTGCTGGACGTGGATTGCGGGAGGAGGCGGAGAAGACAAGTTGTGGGGATGGGCAAGGGCTCATCTTGCCTCTGATGGATGGTCTCAGAAATGGTCCTTACCGCATGTGTCATACAGCATCTGGAGATTTATTGATGTGCTACAGGGGATCCAGCACTGTTACAGCAGGTTGCATCAAAAAGTGAGAAAGAGGGAAGTAGGAATAGGATAGACAGCGTGTCAAAGTCGAGAAAGGTACCTCTGAATTCAGGTGCACCGGAAGTAAAAAGCATAATAGAAGAGACAGTCGGTAAACTCAGCCAGGCAGGGAACAAGTATTTTAATCAACTAAGTGACAAATACTAATAGGGTGATGAGTGGCTCTAAATGAAGAAAAGCGGCCCGGTATCTTTTACTGAGGTGTTATCTTACTAACAGTGTATTATCGTCCTCATTAGAGCATGTCCCATGGTAAATTATTGATCAGCTATGCAGAGATAAGTATCTCACCAAAGGCGTCATGCTGAGCCTTGAGGGTCAACACTTCTCCCTGCTGGGCAATGACACACACAGCTAATCATTGTTTACTCTCACACCACCATGTGTCAGTCCCAGTGTTAATGTATATTTAACAGGCTCACTGAATGTCCCTGACTACTGTTTAGTGTAATAGAATGCTAAACTTCAGAGACTATGTGGTTTATTAGCACACTAATGGCTGTCACTGTCAAAGTTGTGTTAGAAGTGCTATAATGGAATAATGCTTCCCTCAATTTCTTTTTGGTTTGCTGACAAAGGAAAAAGCGAGTTTCCCTGCTCACCCTCTGATATTTTTTAACTTCTCATTTTATGTTGGCATAATGTGCCCAATAATGGTATATAAGCAGATAATAGTATGTATGATCTGTGTTTGGTCCCTTGTTTGTGTTTAGTGAATTATTACCGGCATTGCCTATTATCCTGTAATTCTCAGTGTTGAATTCTCCCATGGGCCAACACATTATACATTCCAGTGTTATTAAATGGTGTCACATAAAAATGTATGTCTGGGGCCACAAAGCTGAAAGCATGCGACTTTTGCACCATGACATTCTACCTTATCTTTCCAAGCAGATACCAAGTACCAATCCGATAACACAAGGCCAGAGATTACTGTTGCACCTAAAACTGAACCCTGAATTTACAGTAACTGATTGCAGAAGCACCGACATTTGTAATGGCGTTGACAGAGAAACCGTACTCAATGTGGATTGATCATATCTGTCCGAAGCCAGATCCATTTAGTAATGAGAGTATAGGGACATGTGCTGATCGGGTGTATCACACCGTTGCATCCTCCTGAATTTCATTTATTCGTTCTACCATTGTTCTTTTAAATAATGCTGATGGCGACAACTTGTAACATGCAAATCTTGTAATCCTGGGGAAGCATAATGCTTTGATTTATGTAAGTATTTACTTTTTAAGTTGGATTTATTGTTGGATATATTTTATCAAGCCTTTTTTTTGCAACCTGTATGTGCTCACTGCTCTTGCCTGGGTTACCCATTTGTTGACCTGCTGCTACTGACTGTTGTTGGTTGATTGGGTAATTGCTATAGTGTTTTTATTTATTTTCCTGTCTGCTTTTTATGACTGGTTGACTGCAATATTGATTTGCCTTTTTTTTTTATAAACAGTGTTGTCTGAATTTAACAAACCTCTGGCAGTATTGATCCACCTGCATTAGATTTTCTGGGATGTTACTGCAATGTGTTTCCACATTGCTGTGGCAATATCACTAACACCCAGTCTCAGACCGGCGTGTGTGGATGCGTACATACACAATCATACTGTAGCAGCATGACCAGGTCAGGGTCTCTCGGCACATTAGCTCTCTCCCCTTAGTGGGACAGGCAGGTAACAAGATATGGAACGTGATGAATCCAACTATTCCCGAGGTCATTTACTCAGGCTTTGTTCCCTGCCTTTGTTCCCTGTGCATGAACTGGATTGTCATCACTCTACATTTGTGTCTGGTTTTATGGCATCTTGATTGAACTCAAGAGTAGACTCAAGGTTAGAAGCACTATTCAACAAATCCTTGTCCTTTGTAGTATAACATAGGCAGAGCCTTTTTTTTATTAGTGCTTGATAAATGCATGCTGTTGATCTAGTGGATGAAAAGGATGGGTGCTCATCCTCAGCTTGAACATACCTAGGTCTATTCAGAGGAGCATTTTTGTTTGTATTGTAATAAAGTAGCTTCTCAATAAACTGCTACATACAATGTGGCGATATAAAGTGCTGGTCCATGTCCTCGAGAGGAAACAAAGGGAACACTTGCTTGGTAAGTTGTGATATAATTGAGTGTGCAGTCATTGATTTTCTTGTCTCTCCTCTCTTGCAGGTAAGTGGATGTGTTTTGCCGCAAGGGGTCCGAGGGGCTGTGGGGTGGTAAGTGCGGAATCATTTAGAACACCGAGCCATTTTTCAACACAGGACATGCTCCCACTACTCTTTATACCCAGACATGCTGAAGGGACTGCTGTTCCGCTAGACACCATATATTGTTTTCGCTTTTTTCTTTCCACTGGAAAACTTTAGTGTCCTCTTGGAGCATAACATAAAGAATGGATATCTGTTAAGATGAAAAGGTGACCCATGTAGAATGGATTCTTTAGTCTTCACTGTATTTAAAGTCAAGTTCAATCAGTTCAATCAAATATAAGCAAGTAATGGATTCTTCTGCTTGTCAGTAGCAGCTATAAATGTTTGTATCCTTGTCTTTTTAAAATTATTTTGCACTAAATAAAAGTAGTGCATGGAGTTACTCCCAGTGGTTCAATTTTTCTAAACTTGCGGGCGATAGAAAAACACCTGCATCCCCGTAATGACTCCCCATGGCACATTGACAAAGCATCTTCTTTTACAGAACAATAACATGACTTGCATGCATTTACAATTGTTGTTCTATATTCAATAAAATGTCTTCACTGCGCCCCGTCAGAATACTTAAAATACTACAATTATTCCCCATCTAGCTCTACCGGGCTCTCTCGCTCTCTCTCGGGATTAACCTCTGCCCACTAAGAAACACTCTTAAAGGCCTAAACCGGAAAGCTGAACAAAGCTAATGACTGTTCAGCCAGCGTCTCTTGCTCTGTGAGTGACACAGAGATAAAGCACACCACAAAGTGAGAGTGAAATAATTGTTTAACAGACAACCTGACAAGCGAGACAAAGGCAGGAGTAGGCCAAATAAGACCTCTTCCCTTTGATTATGCAAAGCAGATTTCCCTCCATCCATCACACAGTGCATTGTGGGTAGTCATTACTGTAGATCAGTTTGATTGGCCAGAGACGTACGCTTTTGTCGGATTGGATTTGTCCATTCGGCTACAGGCACATGGCTATTTGTGCCAGCAAAGTTCATTGGAGGGTGTTTGTAAAGTGTGTAGCTGACAGCTGCTACTGTACAGCTCCATTTACTTTATTCACAACAACAGATAATTGGACTCAACCCATATGTCCTAATATAGACTTTACGATCCATTGCCTGGATACTGTGTACCACTGTGCAAGAAGAGGCTTTATGAGCTGTGGTATGCTAGTATGTGTAGGCATCATGAGTAGGTGACCACTGTTGTCTGTGCTGTGCAGCTTTAGTGCAGGGTTTAAAGGATTCGGGCACCGTGCCGGATCTCCATGTGGCCGTGAGGAAAAACGAAATTTGCAAGTGGTTTAATATTTTTGAGTCAATTGATTTCACCTACCAATCATATGAGAGGAACGCAGCCAAGCCTACAAGCCTATAAGAACAGAGCGGGGGGGTTGGGGTTCCTGGTGTGATGGAGATCCATAGGTTAAGTAAGCGTTGTCGGTAAAAGCATGAAGCGCAAGTTCATGAAGCCTGGGGATGATGTCCAACCCATAGATAAAAGACTCAAAAATAAATGGTGCTGGGCGTGGGTAGAAGAAGTAAGTAGAGACGCAGAGCCTTTAGGCAGTTGGTGCCAGAAACCGAGAGCCTGGTGCTTGTTTCTGTACGTTTTGCTTGAGGACGCGACTAGATGCCAGCAGCGGTAAGAGAGTGATGGCTTGTCATGAGTTAGACCCCGGTCATATAGCCGCTGCCCGTGTACTCAAACTTACCACGACGTTGCCGGGAGCAACTGTTACAGCTGACGCACCGTTGTCTATGACTGACCGTGTCTGCGACTTAAAAATATGTTTGTGCACATTTATGAAAACTAGCAGAAGACTAAAAAAACGTTAACTAGCCTGTCGGTTTCAAATCATGATGGCATCATACTACAGGAAAAATATTTTTGTCTGAGAAGCTAAAATAATGCATTTTGATGAAGCAACAACCTTGAATATGGATAAAATACTCAATGTGCTTGTTGCTTTTTTTGTAATGACATTAATACATTAATAACACTGATAACATTTATCGTCAATATTTATTTTACATTTATTTATTTTAGATTATTTACGTATTTCAGTTACAATTTTAACAAACAGCTGTAATACTTGAAAATAAATGGTGCCACTGAAGATAAGTCCGTCTGTGCAGTTTCTCTATTCCCCTGGGGATGTAAATTGTAAAATAAATAAATGAAAAATGATTGCTTTTCATTTTAACCCCTGTTGGTGTAGATTAAATACCATAGAGGAGATTACAGTTAAATGCAATGGATGATTTGTGTCTCTGATCATAAATTGAGCAGAGACTGAGCAGACATTCTGTCTTTGGGTGAACATAGATAAATAGTTGGAACAAAAGTCCAAGGACAAAGTCAACATCAGCCAAAAAAACTAGTTGTTTATTTTGTAGAAATCCATTACTGTCATCTCCCAAGAGTTTACAGCACAAGATCTACAAAAGCCCAACCACACTGCAGGTAAAAGCAGACAAGGAGAGAGGGTGGCGGAAAAAACACACATGTCCCGCTATATTTGAAAAGGTCACACTGTAGACACTTCTCCACATGTGCGTGGCCCTGCATCTGTTAGGCTCAGCTGGCCTCCTCACCACTCAAGTCCTTCCAACACACGGCCGTAACATGACGACGGACAGCAAGAAAGCTATGGAATTGGTTTATAGATGGAAAGGAGATTTCGGGGACTTTATTTAAGCCTCTTTACTTAGGTCAAAATACTCAAATCTTGTGGCCTAGCATGCGTCTAGGATGGTTTCTCCACATGGGATGAGTGCTATTCCGTGTGTATGCATTAATTCTGGTCTTCATCCAAGTCACATGCATGCAAGGATGTGAAAGGCCAGACCAGAGTGATGCACTACCTCCTGAAAAAGAATTCTGAGAGACACACAGGGTTTCCAGTGGTCAAGTTCCTCCAGAACATTCAAAATATTATTTTTTTGTGAAACTACGTTTTCTCTGACAGAAGCATCAGTTATTAATTATCCAATTAGTTTTCACGTCTTGTGGAAAAAACAAAGCAATCAGCTTGATGTTGTTTTGAACTCTAGCATATCAAATATTTTCTGATGAAGGTCAGGATAACTACTATAGGGATGTAATGTGGTTCTCCAAATTGATAAATCAGTAGTTTACATTAGCATTTCCGTTTTGAGCACAGGGGGAGTAACGTTTCATTTTAGTTTTTGACCTTTTTTTAATTGATTTCTTCCCTGTGGTTGTGCAGGTGTCGTAAATATCAGGATGTTCAGGGAAACAATTAACCTTCATGCGTAATAATTTACATATTTTAATCTACGTCCTAAGTCCTAAGTACCTCATTATCGGGGGCTGAAAATGGTTTCTTTTTGATCAGATTTTAGATTCCTCAAATGGAAATACAATTATTTGTTTGCTTATTTATTCTTATGCTAAGCGTATCTCAGTGTTTAATTAAATGGTTTTTTCTGTCAAAATATCTCATAAATAAACCAACAAGTGGCACAGATCAGCCAAAGTGAAACTTAGATCTGGGACAGTTAATAATCCGTTTGTGCTCTCCAAAGCCTCAGCCAGAAATATCACACACAGACGTGTCTCTGTGTTTCCTTCTCACAGCATTTGCCCCAAATCCAGATTTTTAAATCACTTATCTGTGATCCCCTCTCGGTAATTTTGTTTGCTGTAAACACACACAAATACACACACTTTTACACATGATACGTGCATGGTGGGTGGATTGGGAGTTAGTTCAGTTCAGTTCACACAAACACACTACTGAGAGGCCATGCGTCCCAAATTAGACCTTGCAGATTCACTGACATTCCAACTGAAAACAACTCTCCCTCGGACACCGTTTGCATGTATGCAATGTCTCAAATGTCTTCCCAAGGTCTTTGCTGTGCTAATCATAACCCTGTTAGAGATTATGTGCTTCTATAATCTTTTTGTTTACAAAAGTTTCAAAATAGGAAAGTCTTTTTGTCTTTTGTCCTCATGCGATCCAATGGCTTTTATCTCTGGAAACAATTGCAGTATATGTATACTAGTGCGTTGTGTGCAAAAGCTGTCATAAAGGAAACTCAGGATTCAAAGAGGAGACAAAGGCCTGTGTTTGACGATACATTCCTGGAATCTCAAAAGCGTGCCAGTGAGGAATGTGTCAGAATGTGTGTATCATGTTCAGATTGCCTGTAGCTGACACGACAGTCCACTAAGCCTCTTAAGCCGCCCCTCCACCACAACTGGGTTGTGTTGACATAGTCTCTGACAGGACGCTGCACTGCACCGCCTTTGACAAGCAACACAATGACACAGTTTGCAACCAATAGCAATAAAGTTGTATTTTATTCTTGCTGGGTGTCAGTTTAGTCTTTTTATTCATCGCTGTTGAGCTTCAGATGTTTGAAAGAAAGTACAAAAAAGCGTGGAGGTGGACTTGAGGAGAATATTGCTAAGATGACCCTAAAGCTTCATGTGTCCTCCAGCTGTAGTACATCTTTCAGCTCCTTTAGGTTCCTCCACATTCAAAAGACAGTTGGAAGAGAATATAAGCTTGTAGATGTCGGTGTTTGTTTACCTCTGTGAGAGACACATTAAAGTGTTCCTTGATATCTGTGGAAAGACAGACGATAAAAGAAGTAGGGGTTTGGGAAAAACTAACTTTCATGAGATATATA
>NC_045750.1:11601969-11629539 GCF_008692095.1 Etheostoma spectabile
TATATACAAGCATGTACATGTGGAAAGGATGAAGGGTTATGTTTGTATTCTTTCATATTGAGAGATGACAGAGTCAGCTTGTTAGATGTACCTTAAGGACGGGTTGGTGAGGGATTGGGAGGCTGTAAGGTGTAGAATATAGTCTGTCTGTCTTGATGTATTTAGAGTCCAAAACTTATAAGCCCTTATCTTAAAGCTTTATTGTAATGTTTCATAAAAAACAATAAAGAATTATACCTCGGTTTTTGTTGTGTCTTGAACATCACATGTATTAATAAAAAACAAAAAGCGTTCAAAATATACTCAAAAGATATTTTTTTGCTCCCACTTGTTCCATCATTTCCTACAGTACACCGTATTCATTATGAATTCAGCTCATATTTTAGCAGGCTAACATTTATAAGTTTCGCACCCTGTTTGTCATACAAACATAATATTTCATGTTCAGATCACAGTGCACATCAGCCAAAAACAATGGCTTCTTTTATGCTGGTGGAAGTTCTAGTTGAAACAATGCAGCACTTTTAGTGTTCCATCACACTCCTCCACACAGATGGATATACTTTAATAATGATACCAATGATAACAATATAGATTGAAGTTTTTGCTGTAATTGTGCCATTATTCCATCTGCAGTTATTTCTCATTGTGGCACTCATTCAGAGAACCTCATTAGTGATTCAAGGTGTGCAGTTTTCCAGATAAATCGACAGTCTGCTCTGCATTCTCTCTAGCTTTCACATAATTCCAAAGGCACAGGTGTGTCTGTGTGCATCTATCTGCATGTGTTGCACGGGCCCACATCCACTGGCCATGTCAAGACCAAAAACATTCACTTTAGTCACAGATGGCTTGGATTTACCCTGGTGCACAGAACTGTCTTTGCACTGCAGCGTTGCTTTAAACTCGGAATTTCAATTAAACCTCACGCAGGGAGACACAAAAACAGCAGAAAACCACAATAGCTGTTGACTGGATGAACATTCAGAGATTGTCCCATCATGGTTCGGCATCTTTGTCAAATCTTTGCCGTGGTGGAGAGGTTGGCTTGGTATTGTCATTTCCCATCAGACCTGTGGTGTATCCATTAATTTGGCTTAGTTTGTTAACTACCGACTGTCTGTTTAGTAAACTTGTTGAATGTAACTGTGCCCCGCCGTCCCCCATACTGCTCTCTACTGTTGTTAGTAACACAGCCTACCATTGCTGTGGGCCACCATTCAGGCACAAGCAACCATGTAATATGGTTTGGTTACTTGTCATGCATCACTAAAAATAACTTCATCCTCAGTGGAAGGACATCTCAGGAAGAACATTTGATGTGACTTAAATGAAATCAGCATAACAGCAACATTAGCATTTGCATATCTTACACCTGTCCAAACTGACAAAATTGTCAAGATCACACGAGGTGCAGTGTTGTCGGAATGTAAATATTAAATTAGGGAGAACCTCAAGGCCTTCTTTAGATAAAGATGATGGCAGAGAAAGAGGTATTTGTGCCGTGATGAAAATCTTTCTCATGGTAATTAGATGACGCGGTGGATGACAGCTATTGGCTGTGGCAGTGAAGAGTGCTCTTCAAGAGCCAATGGCTTTTGTTATCAATGGCTGGCAGCTGGAAAACCCATAAAGAAATAGAAGCCTTCAAGAGGCACTGGGCCCTGAAACTGATTTTATGTGGGACTCATTTTGCCAGCCAGAGTGGAAGAAGAGAGAGAGAGATGTGGTTGTCTGCGAAATGGCCTCAAGAGCACCACTAAATTTCCTGAGGAGAAATGGGAGTCATTACAAGTAGCTCATTTAGAGTGGGATCATCAGTTTTTGAATGTTATTTTTGGCTTGATCCTGGGTTTCTCAGCATTTAATACTGCATATAATATGTTATATTGAAAGACTGGACAAAGTAATGAGGTTTTTCTATATTTAGGGCTTCTTTCCATTGAAGGTTAACTGGTAAATCTCAGAGGGGATTTGGTGGGTTTATCACTCTGTATATTCATTTGTCAAATGCAAGTAAGCACTGTGTCACTCCGCTGCTGTTTGTATTTATTTAATTATCTCTGTCTGCTAAATGCATTAACTATCACCTTTGCACAGCTGCTACACTCAAAGCCTTCAGAGCTTGTACTCTCTACCCCAGTGACTTGAGAGACCGTTTCACGTTTCCATTTGAGTCTGTTAAATAAAATGCACTTGTTTGTATGTGTATGTGTTGTTTGTTGGCAAAATCTACCCAATTTGCCGTGCCAGAATCCTGCCTGCAAATAAAATACTATGTGCTTCTCATAACTATACACTGCAATCAGTTTTCTGATTGAAACTGAAGAGCACCACCACCATATATTATACATGAAGCATTTACAGTAGCCCCTTTTTATTGTTTTCTGCCTTTCTAATTTTGTCTCTTTTGTCCTCTACACCAGAGACCGGGTGTTTCCATCCTGAATCAGCGGGCAACCAGCATTGCTAATAATTCCTGGCAATCCCAGACCTCAAATCGTATCAATAGGAGAGACAGAGGCAGCAGGCTGCCATCCAGCCCAGTCCTGATTCTGCTATTAAGAGTCCCCTTTGCTAACACCAGAGCCACATACACCCCTCTGTGGTCTCCTCCTCCCATACACCACTGACGGATGACTAATAGTGCTGTGGTCCTGCGCCACAAATTGAAGTTTGTTTATTTCTTAAGAAGGCTTCATGGTTTGGACCATGGTTTGTAATCAATTACTGAAGTTTTCTTATGAACTCTTTTTCTTTTCTTTTCTTTATTTCTTTTGTCAGCATTCTTTAATTGTCAGATTATGAAAACATCCAAAACACTCCCTAGTGCTGCTTACAGTGTGGTGGCAGCTGCCATTTCCATTGTAATCTATAACATATGTTCCCATCTCTGAGCCCACCACAGTTCAGTCATTTCCAGAGGAAGCTTTGCTTTACTGAAAGCCACTGGCAAACAGATGGAGTGCCAACTGGAAGTGCTTCCTAGTGAGAGTGCAAAAAAGAATCGATAGCACAATAAAGTCTTACCACATATAACAAAAGTAGCTGGCATGTCAGAGCCTTTCTTCCAACCTCTGTTAAGTAACCCATGTATGGTTCAGTTAGAACGCCGGAAAAGATATCTATGCAAAAAAGGGCGCAGCAATGAACTATTATCCATTTTAATATCCCTAGAGCAGTCGTGGAAAGATGGAGGGTTTTAAGGCTCAGGGCCGAGAATGAAATAGTATGCAGGGTAACCTCGCATGTGAGGCTGTGACCTTTTAATGGTTTGGGTGTCTCGACCCATTGCATTAGAGATGCAGTGGCCTCTTTGTACACCTTTTTTAGAAATGGAATTGAAGCGACACAAAGTGCTGCTTAAAGAGTCTGCTGCTTAAACAAGCCTTGGGGAGTTGAGGCACTGGATGGTTTTATTATCAAATGTAGAGATTGTTCTTCCTCTTAAGCTGCCTTTCTTGATTAATCTTGGCTTGAGTTTTATATATTGCTGCTTAGATCTTTTTTTTCGGCTGTTGCTAAATCCTGAACTGAAGGGTGGATAAACAGACAATGTATAGCAGTGCTGTAACTCCCGTGGGATCACAGTCCATCTTCACTTTCAGTAATATAGATTAGATTCAGCTTTGGATTCAGCTTTTGATTCATTTACCTAAGCACGTAGATTTGATTTGATCATGCAGCCTGCCTTATCCTCTGTTTTATTTCCTCTATGGAAAAAACAAGTACTATTTACACAAAGGCCATGCAGGAATTTCTTCTAACAACTAAATGAATACTATACATCTCATTACAATGGGGATTTAGTCCAAATTTAGTAAAGGGACTTAAATTAAAGCTGAGTGCCTAATCCCTCTCCAGCCCATAGCTGAGCCCTATTGATGAATCATTCTCTCTTGAGAGGTAGAGGGGATCAATAGGCAAACAGGATCATTGATCCTGGCTGCTTTGAAGTCATGTCTCTCCCAGCCAGAGATCGCCATCTCTCAGATCCCCGCTGTCACACAAACCCCTCTGTCCCCCGCCGCCTCGTCGGCTTAATGGCTGTCATAAAACAGCAACCCTGTGGACAGAATATGCGGCTGTGTATAAGGACAGTTAGCAGCCAACTTTACTGACTGCGTTATCCATTTTACAATTCATTTTATGCTTATATCAATTTGAACACCGTAATGGGAGATGCACAGTTATATTTCTTTCAAAAAGGAAGCGGTGAAGTCATTTATACCACAGTGGTGTTTATTGATTGTCCAGTATTGTGTATATAATAACTTAAAGGATTTGGGAATAAGATGAGGCTCAATGATTAGGTATGAAGGAACATCTGGGACACGGACATGTCCCAGATGTTCAGCACAGGGCTCCGGGGAAGGTTTCACCAGTGACATCATCATAGTGGTCCAGACAGACATGGGCATCCCTCCGACGAGCAGGCCACCCTATTATTATGTGGTTCTCTTCAGGACTTTTCTGTCTCTCTTAAAAACCATTTGTAATAAAAGAGAGATTCAATATACCCGAGGTGTGGAAATCCAACTTTTCCAGCCCGGCATACAGATAGTGATCGTCGGCTTAAAGAAATGCAACAAAGCAAACCAAGACTGTTTTTTTTCTGTTTTCCTGAAACCAGTTTTAGTTTTCTCAGTAACAAGTTTTTCTTTCCTTTTTTCTTTTTCTGGAAAAACCAATTCCTCCTGCTGCCACAATGTGCTGACAGAAGCAGTTATCACAGTTCCCAGTAATGTGAGCATTTCCACTGTTGAGGACAATGAAAGGCTTTGGGAAGTCTTGTCAAATCCATTTATTTTACAACAATGGCCTATAATGAAGAAGACCAAATGGAATTTTCATTCCCTGGTTCAATAGTAGAATTCCTTCTTTCTTTGATTTTGACCAATTTCATGTATTTATTTATTTATATATTTTTATTTTTTACAAACGTAGTAAATGTCAATCAAGGTTATATTGGCATTTCGTATTTTCATTATTTGAGAAAGCAGTGTAAACATCACTAGCATAAAAGCAAGGCATCTTTTGTTGAGTGGATCTATTTTGAGTTGAGGCTTTCTATTTGATTTGATTAGATGGAGAAATCTATTTGGAAATATGTTTGTTTGGGTACTTTCAGTTGGGTGCAGTTCCAACATCATAAAAATAAAATTACTCTCAAGTTCAGCATCACAATACTTGTGTATTTTCTCCTACTGACTGAGAAAGAAGCCAAACAACCCTGAACTCAGCACGGAGGTTTGTGGGTAGTGTTTTTGTGTGTGAGTACAGAACTAGGCAAAGTAATGATCTGCACCACACCTGCTCACTTTAAAAAGGGAATGTGAATTAGGCTGAAATGAATGACCAGCAGGAGCTTTAGCCAACGCAGGCCCCCTTGGTGCCTATTAAAAGACATATTTGTAAGCTTCCCTTAGTGACATTTTACATGCAGATGTATTCTGCTCTGCCCAGCCCCACATAGTATATTGATTGACCCAAAAGATCAGTAAAGGCCACAGTAAGGGAATGTCATTGAGGTCATGGAAAAGTATTTTTCATTTTTTTTCGAGATGGTTTGAATTTAAACACATGGAAGCCATTTGGGACGTAAATTCATGTATACTAAATAATAAAACTTTCATTCATTCATACTGTTGGTGTATTGAGAGACCAGTATAGTAAAGACAATGGCCTTACTGAATTATCTAGATGTGCAGAAAGACCCTCTGTGACTGCTGCATTAGCTGTGGTCTTTTTTCCCACTGGCTTACTCCTTAAGAGAATATTCTGACATAGTCGATCAAAGGCGTACAAAATCCGAGGGTCTGGACTAAACCAAACAAAGCAGAGTGACTCTATGAACCACTACACCGCCGCTAATCAAATTCTCACATGCTGCAGTTGTGCTATCAGCCCTCAGTATACACCAAGAGTTTGCTAGCATTTATTTCCCCCCCTTGCTTGTAATGGAGGTGCTTGTCTGTACATACACAGGCGCCGCATCTTTGTCTACAACCTTTCACAGCCTTGGCCTTTTTCATGCCCCTGCCATTCTGCTCGGAGCAGCCAACACCAGCAGACCCAGCCTGGAGGGAGTTGTTTATTTGAACGAGGCGGTCGATGGCACAGATTTCCCAGCGAGGCTGTAATTACACCGAAATCTAAAATGGCAGCACTTGGAAATGGATGAACTGGTCAATAAGTCACACTGCAGCCTTCCAGTGTGAACCCCGTGTTCGCACATCTGGTAATTTTCACCCTTCTGTGCAATTAACACTCACAGAGAGTAGACGGCAACAATTGATTGTTGTGGTGTTAACCAAAATAGAAAGTTACGTTTGAAATCAATGCAAGGGGTTGGCTGTGTTGTGGCAATTGCTCATATTTCCCTGGCTGTTTATTTAAATGGGGAGTTAATTAAGGATTAAGCTTTGTGTCGTTTTGTCCTTTGTTTTGTGTGTTATATCAAAGAGATGGGAGAGGGCAGTGACATGGCTTTAGTTGAACATCAACATGCTCTAATAGGGGTGTCCTTACTTTCTACAAGCAGAGTAGTAAACACAACAGTAATACTATATAACTGTATTTGACTAGAAATGTTTTATGTTGTTAGAAAACGCAAAAAAGCAAGATACTGTTAGTAACCTTTTCTGACCAGGAACCTTAAAGCTGTACATTTTCTAGCACATTCAGAGCTAAATTGATGTATCTATTGTAGCATGTGAGAATTTCTCTTTTGTTGTTTTTGTGGTTAGTATGCAGTGGATTGATGATTGGCCATAAAATATGAATGTTGAGCTGCAACTATGATTTTAACTATCGATTAATCTTTTAATTCTTGTTTTAATTGTTATACTCCTAAACAGGCATTTTAAACACAGGTAAATCACAAGTTGTTCACATTTTAACAACCTGTGATTTGTTTATTTTTTGATAAACAACTTATATTATAAATACATTATCCGTATTAGGGCTGCACGATTATGGCCAAAATGATAATCACGATTATTTTGATCACAATTTGACACGATTTTCTCATGATTATTGTTGATTTTAACCAAAACAAATTGTATTGTCACATAGGCTGTTTATACTGCGAGAGGGAGTGTGATGGACGCTACTCACAGAGAGCGGCTGATCATTATGACGGTCCGCACGGGTCGAACGGCGGATACACACGGCGTGTGTATGAAACGTCTGTATCTTCACTGCGCTGCATTTTTATTAACTATGATATTCTGGCCATGGGTCACATCTCGCCCAGGTCCAGGTCCCGGTCTCGGTCCAGCAGCTGCGTCTCCCAGCTGTTACCTACCAACTGAAGTTAGTTGCATTCAAAACTTCTTCTGTGTTCTTCGCCGTAGCGGCCGCGATAGCAGAGTTACCACGGAAACACTGGTACAAATACAGGTTTGCCCCGTATTTAACAATATACAGCTGTGTTAATAAAAAATTTAAACTGTAGACAAATATCAGAAGTGTGGACCGGCGGCCGCTGTGTGGCGGGGCGCGGAGAGTAGAGGAGAGAGAGTAGAGGGGAGAGAGTAGGACGAGAGAGCGTAGGACGAGAGAGCGTAGAAAGATCCAACCACAGGCACGCTTTACAGACAAAATGGTCATGTAACGCAAAATTAACCATATCCATATAACAGCATGCAGCGGATCGAGGACATTAGCACCGGTGCGTCCTAGAGGAGCTAACAGCTAACAGACCTACTAGCTAACGCTAACAGACGCTATTAGCTAACAGCTACGCTACTAGCACCGACTAGCACTGGTCACTGCTGTTGTCTGAAAACAACGGATGGGACAAAGTGTTGCGTTTACTGGTAAACTGGTAAACTTCAAGACGACGTATAACCCTGCTATCTGTGAGATTTTCCTCAAGCTACTCTGTCCTCTGGGACTGTCTACATCTAGAAACTTAGCTGCACGGGGTGCAGTGATACTCTGACTGGCTCATGATCAGACGCTTTACGGCCGGCAGTGGCTTTCAAAAAACCCGGAGTGTTCTATGAAATGACGTTTATAACAAATAATCGCTCGATCACGCAAATTTGATCGTGGGAAGTCCAAATCGTGATCGCGTTAAATCGCTTATTAAAATTCGATTAATTGTGCAGCCCTAATCCGTATAGTTGATTAGTTTGTTTAATTAACTAATCGATTAATTGACTAATCAATTCAGCACTACATTAAAACACATTACTTCTCCAATTATGATAAGTTGTGGTTGTTTTCTGGTTTCCTCTCAGAGGGATGCATGTACACGGACACATTCTTAGAAGTGTGCTTGCATGTACTTGATCGGCTCATGATTGGCCTCACATGGCTTCTCTGAGCACCAATTACTGCCTCTCTGCATGACACTGTGTCTGTGAGCGTAACCGTGGAGGGCCGGTAAAAAACCAGGGCACTGACATCACCACCGAGAAACGGCCGTGTGTTCTCATCATCACTCCTCCTCTCTTCCTCATCACTAAAGACAACTGGGACACAATCTGGCTCCCAGGTGTAAAAGTTGTCTAGAAAGATAGACCTGCACCGCCTTTCGTTCTCTATGTCTTTCTCCCTAGATGGCTCTCTCTCATCTCTTTTGCTTTCTCTCGGCCTGCCATGCATTGTTCTAATTAACAATGAAATCTTATGGAAGCACAGCAGGAGATGGAAGCCTTTATGCCAAAGGGGCTATGGAAATCTAGGATGCAACTTAACCCTTAACTTCATCTTAAAATAAATCCTCCTGAATCATTTCAAATGGCATTTTATAATCCTACAACTCTGTTTAAGCGTATTGAGGATATTTTCTCTTTAAATTCAGTCAGCTGTTTTCTTTTGTAAAGGTAACATGGACATGCCCTCCACCCCTTTCAGACTTGAAATCCAGATTTTATTGTACAGTAATTCTCATGGGTATGTGAATGCATGCGTTATGATTTTAATGAGTTTAGCAGTCATCCGTGGCATATACAGAGCCTCTTTGGTTTGAACCTGCTTATTATTCATGACTTCTTGGTAATTGTGATTATGCTTTGTTTCTGCAAAAATTTGATACCACTATCGTCTGCCTGTATGGCACAATTCATTCAAACCTATGACGTGGATTTTTGAAACGGAACCTTTTAGTTGCAATTGTTAAATACAATATGGTCTGTGTCTCGGACTGAGAGCCTTGAGTAAATCTGAATCTTTACCAAAGCTATCAATCAACTGGCTTTTTCTTTTTTAGATATCATGTTGCTCTTCTCCAGGCTTTCACCCGGGTCGACCTTGTCCTTGTACCTCAGCTACTTTACCGCCATCGGCACATTGTTACAGAAGCACAAATGTCTGTTGAAACGGCTGGAGGGCAAAGCGAGAGAGCATCGTAAAATGAAAAGAGTTATTTATTTGCTTGTTTATTTATTTTTCTCTGTCACTGCCATGTCGTCTAAAAGAGTGGTACACGGCATCGGTGGCCTCAGGGAAGGGGACGGAGATTTGTGAGCGAGGGTGCTTAAGTGAATACTGTGGAGTGCAGGCTACCTCGTGTCTGATCTCTTTGGCACAGAATACAGTATTTCTGAAGAAGCAAGACATTTAAGAAAATGTGTTGTCATTTGTGTGACGCATTAAGAGTGTAAATGATGTACAGCACAGCGTGCCGTGTAAAGAGAATGATGCAGGCATGGCAATGAGCATAGTAGCAAAATAGAATATATAAAAAAAGGTGCAGTGTAAGAAAATAAGATATACTTTTTAAACATATCTTTTCTTTGTCAACTGTCCAGTCCACTTCATCTACATATGTAAGGAAGGAAGGCTCTGGCTAGGAGGAAGGAGCAGCAGATGGTACTGTCACCTGGAGTGCATGTGTAATGATAGACGGCCACCTGTGCTAGGTTCGGCTCCCAAAACAAGTTTGGGCTCTGTGTTATGTGTTGGAACTGCGAGGGAAATTGGCTAAAGCTGCTCCAGTGTGCTCTTTCTTGTTGTTAAGGAGATTACTGAGACAAATTCAGTCAAGCCGTTGATCAAACGTGTCCGTGTGTAGAAATACAGATACTTAAAAATGACTTTAATCTGAGCACAGAAGTATAACCCCCACAAAGTGATGTGTGGAGCATTGTCATGATTGCATACAAACTCGTCTACAGTATGGAAACTTTCACATCAATATGTCATTAATTAAACTGTTCTGTCACCACAGCACACAAGTTAGTGCTTATCTTTTCCATTTATTGTGGGAACATCACCATCAAACCCGAGGATGTTTTTTTTTCTGCAATCTGCGGTGTACAAATAAGCCACTTTAACTGCAACTGTGCAAGAAAACATACAGTAGAAAGTAACTTTAGTCCTGGCTGAACAACATCCTTTCTAAACCTGAAAAACCTGAAAACTTGCCCAGACATCTTTAGAGATGTCAAAGCAGCCATAGCACCTAAACATTTCATTACTCGTGCTTGTTTGAGCTTGATTTGGGATTTAAAAAGGGTGGCAGAGGGGACTTGACTAATTATAGGGTAATAGATTCTGTCATTAATTTAATATGAGAGGTCTTTTCCTTCTGACATTTGCTCTGCTAGGCTGAAACACCACATTTAATACCATTTTGGCAACTTTGGCAGGATATTGGCGTCATTAAAAGTCCTTGAAATGTTAGTTGTTTTCCCATGTAGACCAAAGTATGGGTAATCCTGTGGCAGAATAATGGCATCATAATTGAAAGTGACTGATGAGGATATGTACTATGTTTCTCTTCTCCAGGACAAGGCGTAAAGTATTTATGATGTGTCCTGTGATTCTCTGTTTTGACAACTCAAATAATTGCTCTCATCATACGGTGTTGATCAGAACATCTGTGATAGTGTGTGAGGTAAATACCCAAACATCCATCTGCCAAAATAATTAAGTCCATACACTCCTCTAAAACACCAGTGCTCCTTCAAAAGAAACTGCAGACCATGTGTCCTGCCTTTCTCTCCTTCCAGCCTGCCTTTATTATCTCTCCCTGGTAAAGAGAGGGGCTCCTCAGAGAGCTGTCATCCATTGCCATCCATTATCTCTCCAGCTAGCTGTGGATGGCTGAGCACCGTCATCCTGTGGAGCACAGTGGGACTCGGGGTTAGCAGGGCTCCGAGTCAAGACGGCTCTCTCGCACCACTGTAAGCCTCCCAGCGGACGGCACCACGCTGGTGAAAAGACAGCGTCTAGCCCCCCCTTCTCTACCACCACCACTAAGAGCAGTTAACACACTGTGGAGTCTGTCAGCCCTTACTCATTAAACTGCAGGCATTTTTTCCTGAAATTATTATTACATTTCAAGTTCATTTCAGTTCACCTGAATGGAAGATATGATTTCATCCACAGTGAGATTTATTGTACTCCAACGCTGTGTAGCTGAATTTTTTTTAGCTAACATGTTCTGAGCTGTGTTTATATTTCTCAGACAGCACTCTGCTCCCTGTGCACACATCAGTTGAAATCTGAGTTGTTGCAGAATGTTGCATGTTACTTGCGCTTAAGTGGATTTGAAGACTGTACGCTGCGGAGAACAAGAAACAGCCATACAGTAGCATGTTTGCCTACTTAGCTTCATTGAGTTTTAATTATCCTGAGGCAATGCCAAAGCACAGCAATCCATTGTTTTACAGACAACTATCCTTTCAATATTAAATAAATCGTTTGTATCTCTACGGTTATTATGCCTAGTTGTAATTACTGCACAGCCAAAATAATTTTCCATGGAAAACCCCTTCAGGATTTTAATGAAGTGAGCGGCACTCCTGGGAGTGGTAGACTAGGGAATGCATGATTATTTCCCAAAAAAATGCCTTTGGAATGGACCTCTCTGGTCTCACTCCAGTGGAAAAAAACAAACAGTTCACTTGTCCCAGCAGTATATGATACATATGGTTAATCATTTAATGGCTGTGATACCGCATGTCCTACTCTCCGTCATAAATCATGTTTCTCCTGTTCATAATCATTACAGTAATTATTGGTGGAAATTATCAAATTGTGCTCACAAAAGGCGAGCAAGTCCTTAATGTTTAAAAAACAAACATATCTTTTTTTTTGCTAGGAGGCCATTGCTGTTTTGAAATTATGTTTTATACTTAATAGGTTCGCTATTCCTTGGTGGTTTTGCACATGCTGTACTGTAATGTAAAGACGCACGCATTTATTTGATAGAAATTCACTTGTCTGCAAAATGTATTACGTTTAAAAGATGTAATTTGTCATTCTTTTTCAAAGATTACTTTTTTGGCTTTTATTGTCTTTATTGATAGGAAAGATTAAGGCAGCAATGAAATGCAGCAATGGGCCGCAGGTCCCAAGTGAACCTGCGGCCACTGACTTAGCTCCTACATATGGGGGCACACACGTACAACCAGGTGAGCTAACCAGGCACCCCGTAATTTGTCATTCTTTTTTTTTTTAAATTTTTTATTTTATTTAAACAGCCATGTAAAAATGCAAAACATTGGTCCAGGTGACAACGTACAGAAAAGTACACTACACACCGAGGAAGGCACAGTGCTCCTTTTCCACAATCCTTCCTTGCGATCAAATGTTTCCACACCAAAACAAAGAGGGAAGAGGGGAGACACAACAACAACGATGTCTGCAGCTCACAAACAAGACACACAGAAACAGACAAACACACACTAAAATAAAAGGCATTGACAGGGAGACCAGCATAAGACAAAAGGGACCAAACACATGCACAGATAGAAGCAAGAAGGCTGTAGCACAAATCTACAGCATGGACTTCAAAGATTCAACAATGCTGAGCCAAGTGTCCAAAGTCTTTCCTAGCGCTCCATTTATGCAAGCCATGGAGAGCTCCATATATATGACATCCAAAAAGGAAAGTGTCTATATACAAATAGACAAGTCGTGAGGTGGTTTCCAACGGAATGCATTCTCCAGCAAAAACAGCATGTTTTTTAGTTTTAGAGTCAATCTTTTGATTCTGAATGATCTGTCAGCTGGAGGGCATCAGAACTGAACAACAGGAGAGCAATCCCAGTTCATGTGAAGATATGTACTGTTCTTTGAACTATTAGTGGGCAGAATGTGCAAGGACTGTTAATTACCTCCATAATATGTGCTATAAAGGAAATTGTAGTGAATCTGCTGATGGTCTGGATTGCATGATACTTCTGGAATGTTAGACCCTACAGCATGCCAGTCAAGATCAATACTCAGATCCTCTCAATAGGAAGTCCAGAGTTGCCCGATATCACCCAGAACTGATAAAGCCTTGATAATTTATCATTCTTTGTTATCACACATTCCATTTGTTCAATGTTTTTGTATCGTTGACATGTTGCGTTTCTCTTCTGAGGAAACTCTTTCGTTATCAACATCTACCCCAAAGATCAGAGCTTTGACTTGAGAGCAAAACTGCTTCGTAAAAGGCACGGTATTAAATATTCATCAGGAGCGCCGTGACTTGAGATCAGAAGTTTGGGAATTATGTCTAAAACTTAA
The DNA here is from genome assembly GCF_008692095.1 of Etheostoma spectabile. Lineage (NCBI taxonomy): Eukaryota > Metazoa > Chordata > Actinopteri > Perciformes > Percidae > Etheostoma > Etheostoma spectabile. The sequence goes on from NC_045750.1 coordinate 11,615,446, forward strand.
TAGTGTAAATGAATCTTACAATTTTTGCTATCTCACAAGACTAACTCCAATTGACTTTTTCAGAAAGGTCAGCCAGAAATGGGAAAATGCTTGGCGTAGAGCACTGATGATCTATATTCACACTGTGATCTGGTCCTGGCAGGAAATGCTTTTATAGAATAGAGGAATTTTAAGAAAGAAACAGAACATAAATAACATTTTTTTAAAGTTCTGTGTCAGCTTGCATTGTCCCAGAGTGCACTTCTCCTGGCTTGCAGAGGTTTTAAAGCAGTCCAATCTAATAACCATGTTGATGAATTTCAACAATCAGCAGCCTTTCAGTAAAAGGAAAAGGCCTTAAGGCTTGAGGCCCTTCGTAGTAATAATAATAATAGTAATAATAAAAATAATCCACAGTTTATTGGTCTGTTTGCTCACTTATTCACACACTCACTCAGAAATACACGCTCTATACAGCTGTGTTCACATCATGACTAGCTTAGATAAATGCTATTTTCTGACCAGTTGTGGGTGTAGTGAGAGGCATGTTCACTGCTTTACATCACATTATATTGAGGAGTAATTGAGGAGTAATCATAGCGAATTAGCAACAAAAATGCACGCAAGTGACTACAGAGTTAACCACTGAGCTTAACAATGGACCCAGCTGTGGGATAAACTTAGTTTATGTGACTGTTCCTCTTGCAGTCCTTCAGATAAATGATGTAGCAATCTGGGAAGGTTTGAATTACAGTTGTGATTTATTTCCCATTAATGATGCTGAACTATTGTTTGTGAAACAAAACTGCATCTGCAGGGTCAAAAGGACATATCTAAAGCACCTCTAGTCACTTGATCCCTGCACTGGTCATATTGCAAACATATGTGAAACACAGTGTATTTCCTATTATCCCGGTGTGTTTTAAGACCTTGTTATGCTCCGATGAGTTTACTGTCTGTGTGACTTAAAATGTCAGACATACTGTAGACATGCATACAAAGGCATGTGGCCCTCCAGCAGCCAGGTGAATCACAAACCACAGGCATTACTCTGCTCGCCATCAGAGACAAACCCATTGGTGAAGACTCATTCAGTCCAAACACACACCAATTAATTGCTCATCTGACTCAAACATCTCAAAAATATTGATTTCTTTTGTTTACGAAGTACAGTTGCAGTGTGTTCATCTACATGTAGCTTATGTGCTCGCACACAAACATTAACAGTGTCACATGAATCCAACATCTGTGTATAATTGCCCTCCTAATGGAATAGGATCGTATTGATTTATGAAACTAAGTGGACGTCTCATTTCAGACTTGGCTAAATCGAGTTTTAATGATTCCCTTTGTCTTTGGTCCTATTGTGTGCCTCTGAATATCAATCTTCAGAGCCACGTGAGGCTACAAAAGAAGAATGAGCATACTGGGACAGACCTGTTTTTTCTGTGTCTAACAGGTCATATGTCTGTCAAAATATTCTGTTGCATAGCCAGATCTAAGCTTCTCAAGCTTATTGCAGTCTGGAGAACTCAAAGCACAAAAGTAATTTAGAAAAAGGCAGAATCACAGAGCCCAAAAATCTCATCAAAGTGATTTTTGTCCGCCAGTGAGCCAGGGAATATTTTAACACAATTGTACCAGTAATACCCTCGCTCAAGAATATCTGTATCTTGAAGCAAGAAAGAGACAGTTTGCTGCATTAGAAGATTTTTTTTTTTTGTTTGCGTATAAAAGTTCTTTGTACCCAAACGGTGCTGTCACTGGAAGCAGCCATTTCCAAACTAATAGCCCATTGAATTGCAGTTTCAGCCTTTCTAAAGTCGATTTTTTGGATGAGGTTTTCTTTTGACCTTGAGCTTGACAAAGAATTTGATTGGAACTAAGTATGTTTTTCTGCCAGCTTTTCCGAGATGTGTAGATGAGGCCAACAAGGGTTTTGGCTCTGAGAACTTGTGTTAACTACTCTGTTAACCACAACCCCTCCTCACTTAGTCATATTCTCATGTCGATATTTCACGGTCCTGCTATTGACAGTACAGTTGAACTAAAGTGGTCATGGGTCTGTTGCGGTTGCTAAGTCCGCTCTCGGAGTAGATGACAGGTCTCGGAGCTTGTCTCAGCAGGCGCTTTAAGAAAACTTGCGCCTTTGACTGCTGCAGTGCAGTCCATCCATTACATTGTGACAGTTTGATGAATGTGTCAAGCAGTTTAATTAGAGTTTGTGTTCTTAATATCCCCCCCCCCTTGTTCGACGATGTTGTTACCTCAGTGTGTGATTCAATGTGATTATTCACCGTTTTGATAAGGCGATGTGATGAAATGTTATTTCTCGCACGAGTGCGGTAGGTAACGAGCATTCTCACAAGACGGATCACTGATTGATCACAGCCGTCACTTCACGACTGAGCTGATTTCAGCTGGTTGCAATTCAGAAAAGGCTGCAGGCACTTAGAGCTGCCAGCTTGTCTCTCACTTGTCCAACATTCTTGGCCGATAGAAAAGTGACAGGAAGACAGCTGGTCCCTGACTTGTCAAACATGTTATCATAAGCTTCTTTTTCACCAGCATGTTGATGTAACTGAACTGGGGTATTAAAAAGCACACTTCAGTTCTACTGGTTCATGTGGGCACATGTGACAGCAAAGATGTTTTTTTTTTGCATTGTGGTGAAATAAGTAGACAAGTACCTACTTTATTTGTTTGCTTCTGCAAGACTGATGGCTTGTGTTGTCATTCTAACATGTCTGGTTGATCTTTATTGCACTGACGTCTTCTTTTAGTTTTTGTTACACACGACACCCTTTTGTTTTGCTTCAATAAATTAGAGAGAATCATGCTGAAGCTATTTTTAAGACATTTCCAATTTGAGTGGATGAAAACTTTCAGATCCAGGATGTGTTGACAGTATGGTTACTCTGCCATTAAAATATGTGCGCATAGATGTTGAAGTGAGAACTCTTTCATGTGCAGGAAGCCGGTGTGCTTCAGTTGGAAAGTGCTTCAGCCTCACCAGCGTCGCAGATCAGTGCTGATACTCTTTGAAAGCGTATGAGTTTTTTATGCCAGCTTCTCTTCTTTCATGCACCGCTGTACATGACGAGCCTTGTCTTCCTCCACCTCATCTCAAATCACATACTAATGCTGGGGATGACTTAAAAAAAAACAGCTAATTATTCAGCGGCTGTTGTTGAAACAAAGAGTCTGATGAGGGAAATAGTCCGTCTGTAGTAGGTTTTTGTCAGGATGAAATGCAGTAATAAAAGAGATTACTGACTGGTTTGCAGGTCTTTCTAAAAAGAGGAAGGTGTTTTGAGAGTGTGTTGTAGTTGTTATGACAGCAGAGATGTAACCTTGGATAAATGTAATTGTTAACGTGGCTGGCATTTTAAACTTTAAACTTGCGCTGGGAGACAGTTACCTTGAAGGACAAAAAGCTATGAAAGCTGTAATAGGATAAACCAGCATCCTGACAGCAAACAGACACACACACACACAAAAACAAACAAACAAGCAAGTTAACACACACATACTCAATGTTTCATTTACATGCACACTAACACTTGCAAACATCCATGCTCACCGTCACACCTCATCGCCCCTGTAAAGTTCCACGCACATCCATCACTTGTCAGTGCAGAGTGAATGTAAGATGATGATGGATGGTTAGTTTCCACAGAGCACAGGAAGAGTGTGTGTGTGCATGCGTGCACGCCCTGACCTGGAGATTAATTGTCAGTCAGTCACCATGAAAAAGTTGTTTAAAAGTCAGATGAGTGAACCTGTATTCGCAAAAGGAGAACCGTTTCTTACTTAAAGTGACACCCTTCGGAAATGAGAACACCACCGTCTCATTGGCCCTCGTGTAAATGGTATGGATTCACCATGTACTGTAGCTCAAATGTAGTTTTGATATCAATCACATCTATACACAGAAGAAGACAAATGAAAATGTATGAGGGAAAGACACCATTCTCTGCTCTAAGCAAACCGTGTTTCGACGGAAAACTGAGGTCAACAGCAATGATTGAAGTCATTTTAGTTACTCAACTGCTGCCATTTCCAAGGTTTCTTGCAACATACTACAGTGGAGGCTCTGTTAACATCAGAAGAAATGTTTCTTCTTGAAATGAAAGGTTTCCCAGCTCAGTTTTAAATTCAGTCATTAAACACTATGAACAGAAAGCCATGAATAACAAGCAATGTTTAGGTTAGCCCACGTTAACTTCTTGTTGCAATTCTGTTCCACACTATTCGTCTCATGAGGTGCAGCAGTCGTCTTGGTTGTGTTGAAGTGTGAAGGTCCTTCTGACAGTGCACCCCTCCCTCTGTGCCAGGAACCACAGTACTTTCCCTGTGCCAGTGTAGCCCACAGCATCACCCTGCAGATTCCAGCCTGCAACCAGCGTGACCCAGAGCGAGATCGTGCTTGCACGCCGCTTGGCGCTGCCCTTTCCCCACCTTACACAGGTGCCGCTTCTGCCGGCCCCGCCATATGTTTTGCCATCGACTGTCACATATAGAGGGCAAAGGTGAGAGATGCCCAGCGGTAACGTCCTGGCAGAGAGCTCCACCCCATCAGGGAATCGCACATGCTGTGACACATTTCCTGGTGTGGTGTTATATTTTGACAGTAGGGTATGTGTTGGCATTTAATTGTGGAAATGCAGGGTCACAGCATGGCTATTTTTTTTTTTATTTTCTCCTCCAACCTCATCTACCTTTTAGCTATTTCTTATTTTGGCTTTTTTGTCCATTCTTCATGAAACAAGTATTTTTCCAGCCAATTTGGTTGAATGCCTGTCAATGACTGCTGTGAACTTTTTTGTTGTTGTTCTCCTCCCCTTCCCCACACTTTAATGCGGTGATCAACCAACCTCACACAGTTAGGAATGACAGAGTGTGGCCATAGATATGGGGCTAATGTTTCCTGTTGAATTGACCTTCCTTGGTGCGTCAGCATCCTGCTTCCTGTCTTTTGGAGAAAATAGGACAGTGCTGTGATGGCCTGTGGAGAGAAAACAGAAAAACTCAGTGGAAACCTGGAGAGAATGGGACACTATTGTTAAACACAGCACTTAGAATGTTTCACTCACTGGCACAAACACTACTTTATGGTGCCATTATGTCAAACATTGTGAGCATGAATACTCTTATTGATGGATGTCCATGACCTATGGTGTCCCTGTGGTGTTTGGGAATTGTATCTGCTTTTAACATTCCTTTGAGCTCTTGGCTTCATGTTGTCAGAATGTACAGTGTGTATCAAGAATTCCATACTATAGGCTATAAGGCATTGTGCAGAAACAGTAGTTTTTTTTAAACACACATCCTAAGGCTAATAGTGACTTCACATATAATGACAGTTCAGCCTTTGCGGTTTGGTAGGAAGATTTTCCAAGTGAAATCACATCAGTAATTCCTTACATAGAAGGCTTGAACTTGAAACACAGTTGACCAGGTGCAGCCAGAAGCTGAATATCATCAGCTCGTCTGCTTTCTCAGGTAAGGCTCTCTCCCAGATATTATGTAGCATTTCAGTAAAACATCATTCTCAGCCTGAGCATAATCCTACTTGGTAGTGTGGCACTTCAATTGAGTAATTACTCTCTCTCCACATGTGTGTGTATTGTTTTTAAATGATAAATTGTGCTGTCTGTAAAGAAGCAGAATGGTTGCTATTATCATTTCTCTACATAGCCACATGGAAGATGACTTTATATATTCAGTACATGTTGAATTACCTCTGAAAAGCTTCCACCACCATCACAACTTTGACCTATGAGGAATCTATGGAGAAACAATATATCTACACATCTGTCCACGCTGAAGCCCCACTTTACACAAGGGCCTTTAGAAAAATAGCAGTCCATGCATTTAAATAGGAATATTATAATAATGACAGACCGTCACATCGTGTGTGTGTGTGTGTGTGTGTGTGTGTGTGTGTGTGTGTGTGTGTGTGTGTGTGTGTGTGTGTGTGTGTGTGTGTGTGTGTGTGTGTGTGTGTGTGTGTGTGTGTGTGTGTGTGTGTGTGTGTGTGTGTGTGTGTGTGTGTGTGTGTCACATTGTTTTTTGGAGAGGGGAAAGGGTGCAACACTGACATCCCAGAGTCCTGGTGGAAAGACAAGTCTGAACAGTTGACCTCATGGCTTGGTCTTTTATGTTAATGTCCGAGAATTTGTAAGCAGCCAGTTTGGACCTTGAGGGCACCAGTACTGATGGAAATATATGTGAGTCTAAGAAGGATGACAGAATGAGGTGGTTCATTTATTCTTCTCTTTTTTGTACCCATCAGCAAAAAAAAACGCAGCAGATCATTAGTGACTGAGTGGGACAGACTTTCTTTCAAAAAGAGAAATCTGTGTAGGTGGTGCACTGAAGTGTGTCGGATGAAACAAAAGAGAGAAGTGAGGGTGGGCTGTTTGAGTACTGCCAGTCAATCATGTCAACCTGGTAACTGGCGAGCAGCAGCAGAGCTATAAACCAGTGGTTCCCACAGAGGCGTTGATTCACTTAATGTCCCACAAATTACTGTTTAGGACGCAACATTTTGTATCACATATTTTTTATTTAGTTGGGTATTTGATGTACATTACTTCAGCTGCAGTTGATTTAAATGTACTGCTGCTGCCAATTGGGACCTGATGATGAAAAAATATTTTGCTAAGAAATCCTTTTATGCATGGTTTGTGTTTTCACCTGTGTACATACTTGGTCAAATTGGAATAGATTGATTTTAATGCAGTATCATTATATTCTTTATTATCTTAAACATAGAGAGAATAAAATTTACATTTTGGCTTGAAAGTTCAGATGTCTGGAAAGTAATCAAACACAGAAAAAAGTATGTTTCCTGCTACTTAGTTTAACATTTGATTTGTAATGATCTAATACACATATTTTGCAATTCATGCACTCTATTTCACAAAAGCAAGCATGAAGTTAAATAGTTAAAAATAGTTAAATAGTGCACCCAGCTCTAGAAAAAGGTTTGTAAAATCCCATAACTCAGCATGGCTTCCAGACTTGCAGCTTGTTCTCACACATCCCCAACGTGGATCTCAAAGCATGATACATGACAGAAACAACCTCTAAGATTGAGACTATAATAGTTTGTCAGCTTTTGAATTTAAAAACTCAAGACTGATTTTGTTTCAGCTCATTGAATAACTCCAAAAAAAGAAAAATCAATCTGGCTAAAATGTGAAAATGTGTTTCCTTAAAGACAATTTGAAAACCATGACATACAAAGAGCTGAGCCAAGTCCAACTATAGTTCAGTATAGACCTCCATGCTCCAGCCAGTAGGCTGTCAAGAGCATTTCAGTGGACAGGGACTAATAATTTGGTATGTTATTGCAAACAGGAGGTCATATTTGTCCTGGTGATCAGTCTTGCTGAGGACAGCTCTTATAAAGAGTGGCACAAAAAAGAGAGAGGCAATTAAATGAAAGGTTTTTGTTGAATATGGGCCTACCCACACTGACAGCATGAAATTGTTAGCTGTAACTGAGCAAACGCCTCAAGCAATTTACCTCCACAGAGTGTATGAGAATGTAATTTATTTTCATTCACGTTGGTAAATGGATCACAGTAGCTTGCGATGTGTCATTTGGCTGTCTGAGCGTATTTGGTGACATCTGCACGTCTGTTAAACTAAAAACCATTGCCTCATTAACTATTTAATATTGGCTCACACACTGTCTGGTCACTTCATCCAAAGCTGTTCCAACCACTTAAATAAAATGTGGGGAATATTTTGCTTCTCGGCTGTCCCGGGACCCGAGATGGGACCGAAACCAAGTTGGTACACTAAGGTTTTCTAAAATAGTTTTAGCACATACTGAACTGCTGCTGAACTCCTGTTCAAAATGCAGTTCTTGTTCGGGACTCACCTGACTTCAGAGTAATCGCTGCAGTTAACTTACATCAATTAGCAATCCCAAGCATCATTAGCTGCTTATACTTTGCAGCCAACATCATCACTAATTCAAACACACAGTGTTAATTGCTAATGCTCTGGTAATGATTGGTTAATTGTGTTAATGATATAGTAGGATACTGATCAAGTCACTTCAAGGGTGGTGAACTTGGGGATTTGCACTGAAAAATGTTTTTTCTTCTTCTGTTTCTTCCATGCTCGACTCCCTCCTGGGATGACTCCTCTTCTTCTTTTGTGTCCAGGTAAGAAAACGTTCCTAAAATCCTTCCTCCTTATCATGCCCTTGTTTGCTTTTGTCTGGCGTTGAGACGGATGAGCAACAGCTCCAGCAAAAACGTGGGCATCATTGTTTTCATTATTCCTTTGTTATTACTGTACATGTGCTCTAACACTGAGTGATTATGTCCTTGTCTGTTGATTCTGTCACAATGCAGCTAACCCAATTCACTGCACTTTGCTTTGCCTCACTGCCTTCGGGAGCACTGTGAGAGAAACACAAGGATGTTTCTGCTGAATTTCTCTCAGCGGATCTCTGAACCATGAAACAAAATGACTTCCTTAAAAAGTCATACACTTCTGTAATTCAACGTGCACTTAGGCTTATAAAAATGAAAGGGGAACACAATATCGTGTCACAGAGATGAGGGCTGCTCGATTCTGTAAAAAAAATAATCACGATTATTTTTGGTCAATATTGAAATCACGATAATTTAACACAATTTGCTCGTTGACTTCTGGAAAGATGTTGCAATTATAGAACTTAAACAACAGTGTGAAAAGTTAAATAAATCAACGGTAAAAAAACAAATGCAACTGTGAAATTTGCCTTAATACCTTTCCTATTTTTTCATTCAGAACACAAGAGAAAATAAGAGTTTACTTACAAAACGTGATGAGCTAAATAATTGTTCTTCTCAATTATTCAGTTTTTGTGATCATTGGCAGCAGAAAGCAAAATCATGATTAAATATTCAATTAATTGCGCAGCCCTAACATAGATGCAAAGTAATGCGATAGACAAAGGCCTGTGGACAGCAAGAAAACCCAACAAGGTCACCTCATTCCTCCTCTGAGCATCCATTGAGCAGTCGAGAATGGGGACGGGAGGAGTGTGTGAGACAAGATAACACACAAGAATGGCATAGCGTAATTGAGATATCAATCAAGGGGGTTATTTCAGGGGTAATTGCTGAGGTTCTTTGGTTTGTGTTTGTGTGTGTGTGTGTGTGTGAGAGAGAGAGAGAGAGAGAGAGAAGATTGAATGTAAAAAAATCACATGAATAGACTTGAGAATCTGTCATTCATCTTGGTAGAATAGCCGTCGTATTCATCCCTGTTATTCTTTGCCTCTCCCTGATGCACCAAGGCTCAGATGCTTCTGGTATTAACAAAAATGAATAAATAAATCTACTATCTGTCTGTTGCTCACAATAATAACTTCATATTTAGTTACAGCTGCGTCTGCTTTTTAAAAAAAATTTCTGCATCTATTTTTTTGTCCTATTTTAAAAAATATATATATAAATAATCAACTGTTTTTTACACAGGATTTCATTTTAAAATTGTAGGCAGTTATTTTTATTTTTTTTTTCATTTAGCTAAGGATATGAACAAATAAATGATATTTACGAGTGGGTTTTACTTTTCATGCATTTGCTTTGCAAAGGTGGATACCGTGTTTTTTTTCCGCCAAATTGTAAAAGCCTCATTTTGAAATGGAACTCCTCAGTGACATTCATACAGTACTTAATGTTTATGCATGTGGAATGTTTCATTTTATTAAATGACAATCTGCTTTCATATTATTATGGATGGCCATTTGAGACTTTTTGAGAGGCATCAAGCTTTGTTTTAAGGGCAACATGGAGCTCATGAATATTCAATTTCCTCATGAGATTACTTCCTGTTATAACACGGCTCTGCTCCCCAAGGACACTACTACAGACGCTACACGCTCTGCTTCAGGCACACACACTCGTACACACTTTATCTCACACACATGCCTGCATGTGGGCTTGCACACATTCCCACATACACAAGTCCAGGTAAATTATTTATATATTAGCATAAGAATGTTCACTTTTAATTTGCTATTTTCTGCCCAAGTGCGTTCAGATACTATACTCCTTGCATGGTTAAGTCAGGGAATAAGCTTTTAATTGTGGTGATGGTAATGAGAATAATGGCCCTAGGTAAACAGGGTGAAGTTTTTTGGCTTCGGTGAATGTGTCCATTATAATAACTGATCTTATTTCTTCACACTGCTACTGTGCCGTTGCTCTACTTTTTGAAGAACTCTTTGGAAAATCATCCAGTAGAAGTTCAGAAAAGAAATTGTGATTTCCAAAATATTGAGCTATTACTTTTAGGGCTGCCCCCTCCTTGGGGTTTCTGATGATGCAGATATTTTGGGTTTTTATTTTCCTATGTTTTGAGATGTCTATTTCTGAGAGTTCTGCCTCCACCAAATCACAATGGAGATGGAGATACTTCTGTTTGTGGTGTTCACAGTTTCAAAATTACATTAAAAAGTTCAGCAGTGTCTCTGGATAATTCACTTACTGTCAACAGTTTTCATTGGAACCACTTTCCTCCAAAGAAACTGTTGACAGTGTGTTGTAGGGTTGGGCGGTAACACGGTATACCGCGGAGTCTTAAAAATAGCAACGGTATTGCTTTCAATCTCTTCATTAAAAAAAAATGCAAAGCACTTATATAGGAGACAAGGATTAAATATTAAATATAATTTATTTAATGCCTAAAAGTGCTTGTGTGTTGTTGTCATCACGTGACAGTGTGGAGTAGAGAGCGAGAGAGAGAGAAAGATGGCAAGTTGCGTACCGAGTGACCTGGTCTCGAGGAAGAACACGACTTCTGCAGTTTGGCAGCATTTGGGGTTCCGACCTAATGAGAAGGGAGAGGCGTTTCAGTATTAGTGTTGGGTATTCAGTTTCTGAACGCTTCATTTTGGATAACGCCATACTCTAGTGTGTTCTCTCTTTGTGCACCACAGAAAAACCTGCATTATCTTCTATTGTGTTGGTGTGGAGGCAGAAATCTCCGAGACACACATCTCAAAACTTAAAATAAATTCAAAACTGCATGGAAATTTAATGCTACAGACAAATGAAAGAAAACTGTTTAACAACCGCCACAATACGTGTTATGTGACTGTACAATGGGTACATGACTGTAGTATGCCTCTGTAAGTAATATTGTGAAATTTGAGGGCACTGTTTTAAATTGATTTCATGCAGAATGGGGAAATATAAGTCTTCAATAAATCAGCAGTATATGTGAGTGTGGTTGTGTGTGTTGAACTGGAGACGTGTAGCACTGACTTACAACTGGACATCTGGTTTGGTTATCATCACTTGCTCTAATTTTTACAGTTTGAATGGAGGACATTTTTAGAAAAAGGATTTTATTTTTTTCCTTGACCAACGTAATACATCACCGCACAGTAAAGACTGACACAGCTAACTCAGCCTCAGACCACTGCCTGTGCTTATAGATGATGTGTTTATGAAATGGAACTGTGGAAGGAACTATAAAGGAGGAAATGAAGGAAAGAGATGTTATTTTAGAATGGAAGGAGCGGGTTGTGGGATTTGTCTTCCTCTCTTTACTTATTAAATCATCAGCATCCTTTTTGCCATCTTCCTCCTCCTCTTTTTTTGTGCTTTGCTTACGACATCTTATAACACCACTACCGCCAATTAACAGAATTTGCAACACCCAACACAAAACCTTCCAACCAGCACTTCACCAGACTCGCTCATTTTCCACGCATGTACACTCGTTCAGCTATGATCAACTTGACTGACACGTGAAACACCCAATTATTGGCTACCAGCAAACAATTATTCACATTATTCATCCAATCGGCATTTAACGTTGGCGATTAATGATGGCTCCAGCCAACCATGAAGCGGACATGATGGGGGCATTAGGACAGCAGTCGGGGGTGGCGATGTGGCAAAATGGGAGAAGGATGTTGAGCATGTTGTCAACAGGCCTGAGATGTGGATGACAAATGACCGGGGCTGGTTTCTCATCAAGCTGATGTCTATTATTCATAGAGCTGTGTCTGATTGAATGGTATAGTTTCAAAAGAGAGCCACAGGACTAAAAGCACCTTTTATGTGGAATTAGAGACTTTTTCAGGTTTTTAAGCGCCTTTGGATCCATTATTGCTGAAGTTTTCTCAATTGGCGTATTGATGAGTGGTTGATAGATTGAGTCAATAAATGGATTTGTCCCCTTCAGTTGTCTTGAGCTGTGATTGCTTTCATCTTTGTAAAAGGGTCAAGGTTGTAGACTTTTTGTCTCTTTCTCTCTTTCTCTCTGTAGTGAAGCGCTGAAGTTAACTATTAACACATCCACTGTGATTCATAAAAGAAAGCACACAACAGGAGAACTAATCGGCTGATAGAAGAAATATTAAGTTTATCATGCAATTCGTTATAATGTAGATAATAATCTATCTGGGATTCTTTGGAAGAGTGGATTTTAAGATTCCTTCACATTTTGTCAGGATCTCTTTTTATTTCTCGTCTCCTACTTTTTGGGTTTCTTAACGTTCCAAGTTTGTGTTAAAGGTGTTTATACAGTAAATGCAATACTCTTGTGTGTATAAATCTGTCTGAGAGGGAGGGGAAACTGGCTGCTTATGGGACAAAAGGACTTACAGTAGTCTGGCTGATGCTAACAAGAAAGCTCTCTGGTGCTTTGAAGAGAACTGAGGCTATGCATCAGCACTTTGTAAGGGCTACAACAACTGTACTGCTAAGTATTTAACAAAATCTCCATCAATGAATGCCCCCCAAACACACAAAGAGATGCTTAACATCTGCTGTAAAGGGACTGAAAAAGATTGAGAACATAAGGGAGAGTGTGACAACTTGGCTGTTAAATGTGATTCAGATTTTCTTTTTCACTGAGAGGCAGACAGACAGAAACGAGAGATAGAGACACGGAGGGCAAGAATGAAAGATCACAGATAGTCATCATTATCTAGCTCCAGTCCTCCCAGTGGTGGAGCAGATCAATAGTGTACCCAGCATGGCTCTGCTTTGGAAGCAGCTTCACACAGCCTCTCATTACTGCCTACACTGTCATTACCACACACACACACACACACACAGACACACACAGTTCACAGCTCACAATTGCAGACATGCCTGTGCACACATTGTGTTGCTCTGTCTTCAGTGCATGTTGCACACACATTAAACATTGGCGGCTGTGGCTCAGTGGTAGAGCGGTTGCCTGCCAATTGGAAGGTTGGGGGTTCGGTCCCATGTCGAAGTGTCCTTGGGCAAGACACTGAACCCCGAGTTGCCCCCGGTGCTGCGCATCGGTGTGTGAATGTGTGTGAGTGTATATCTGATGAGCAGGTGGCACCTTGTATGGCAGCCTCGGCCACAGTGTATGAATGTGTGTGAATGGTGAATGTATCCTGTATGATGTAAAAAGCGCTTTGAGTAGTCGTTAAGACTAGAAAAGCGCTATATAAATGCAGCACATTTACATCTGAACAAACACTTGCTCTGATTTTGATTTGAATTGTTATTGGGCTTGGTTAACTGTGGCTTTAGAGCATTTCAATGAATCCAAAGCAGTGACCTTTTCTGTTTACAGACGGTGTTTCTTGCATAAAACTACAATAGGCTGTGCAGATTGTCAGTAGTTATTGTAGAGGTTTGTAGAGTCAACCTTTTTTTGTCCCCTTTTACATGTCAGACCTCTCAGCTTCACATAAATGTGTGCACACATGTACACACTTCCAATCATTCCAAATCCCAATCTCAACAAATTAGGTCATAGTATTTATTGTGTTAACGAGTTTCTATTTTTGAATAATTAACATGGAGTTAGCGGGATTTGAGCTGGGAATTGGGTCTCAATCTAATCCTCCATGCCTCCAGTGAGCGCAAATATATAGTATGTGAGACCAGTTAATATCTATTCTGGACTGGTTGTATGGAAGATGGATTAGTGTGGTGTTTGACTGTTCACTGAAGATGCGTTTTTTTAAAGAAGAAAAACAGTGCTGTTTGGTATCTTTGTACCATGACTGATGTGTAGGGGTTATTACATGTATATATACATGAAGGACTGTAATATTTCAACAACAAAAAAAGAAGAAGAAGGAAAGAAAGAGAGAGA